>NC_092039.1:65160648-65300648 GCF_003086295.3 Arachis hypogaea | reverse complement strand
CTGTCGCGTGGGATTGGTTGTGTGCGATTGATGCGGTCACGTCAGGGACGCGACCGCGTGGTTTATTTTGTGCGAAATGCACAATGGCCACACGATTCCAGCCCAACTTTCTGGGCGTTGGATCTTTACACCGATATCCAGGTCACGTGGTCGCGTGATTGACGTGGAAGCGTGGGAGGTGTTTTATCGCAACTGATGCGATCGCATGATCGATGCGGTTGCGTCGCACGCCCATTTTTTTTACAGGTATGTAATTATGCAGTATGCAGTGCTAAATGCAAATGTTATGAATAGTATCCATGTTCAATAGAAATAAACAATATAAAATAAACAAAAATGAAATAAAAAGGAAACAGGAACGATCATACCATGGTGGGTTCTCTCCCACCTAGCACTTTTAGTTAAAGTCCTTAAGTTGGACATTTGATGAGCTTCCTGTTATGGTGGCTTGTGCTTGAATTCGTCCAGAAATCTCCACCAGTGCTTGGAATACCAATATCCTCCGGGGTCCCAAACAAAGTACGTAAAGCCCTTGGGTGAGTTCAAACAGGCTTGCAGTCTCCCGGAGTGTTGAATGTCGGAATAGACTCCAGGATCCCAAACTTTTCTTCTACACCTATCTTTGTCTTGATCTACATCGTTCCAGTCGGGTGATGAGTAATCCGAATTCTCACTGCAGTGACCAAACAGCTTCCGAGATCCTTTAAATTGAGCTTGACACCAATTCTTGCACCTCAAATTGAAGTGCGAAACCTCATTGAATCTTGCATACCAGCACTGAGTGCGAGTCATTTCCCTTTTCCTCTTAAAGCCGCAAAGAGCTCTAAGCTGGCCATCTGTCTCAAGCAAACCATATTCAAGTGGAAAATTGAAGATAACGGTCAAGGATTTTAACCACTTGAAGTTTGTGTTGAGTGGTAGTGGCCTTGGGATCAGTGTTTCCAGTGGTTCTGCAAGCTCTACTCCCTTGTGGTCTTCAGTGAATTCTTCACTTCCTTGCAAACCTTTTCCATTCCAGCCATGTCCTGGTCAAAGTCTTCCATATCTTCCTCATCACTTGAGTCATAATTAGGAGGTTGAGAAAGTCGACCTCTGCATCATCGTCGTATTCACTTGGGGAAGATTCTTCTGTCTCAAAGAATTCACTTGCGGATGCAAGTTCATTGCTAAGAGAACTAGACTTGTGATTATCATCATCAAGAAAACTTGCGTCTTGGGTTATTCCGTCCAGTTCTTCATAAGATATCTGCATTAGGGGCTGCGCAACATCCTCTTTAGCATCAATTGTAACATCCTTGACGAAGTTCTCCACAACTATGGATTCAGGTGGCGGTTCGGCATCTCCTAAATCTTCAACCAACTCTTCTTCTTCTGTAATGACAACGCCCTCTATTGGTTCTAGTACGAAGTTATGCTTTATGCTGTCCACTAGAGTCTCTAGTGTTTTCTTCGTGCTGCGTTCTTCATTAGATTCTACAGATGAAGCCATGGGAGTCTGTTGAGTGTCTGAACGTCTGGAAGATAATTGATTTATTGCTTGCTCCAGTTGATGAAGGGTTGCATTGAATTGGTTTACTGATTCTTCGAAGCGAACCTGTGATTCTTGACTTGATGGATATGGACATGGTGTAAGGGAATGGTGGTTCGTGGGGGTAATTAGATTGGCATTGGGGTGGATAAGGATCATGTGGTAGTGAATGGTGAAAAGAAGCTTGTGAGTATGGTGGTTCGAAGTTATGTCGAGAGGATGGTCTCTGAGCACAGGGTGGGGCTTGTTGGTAGTTACAAGGTTGTCCACCATATCTTTCAGCTGGGTATGCATTGTAGAATGGTCGTTGTCCATGATATCTTGGAGGGTGTTGTTGCCTAAAGGGTTGATTAGATCCTCTTGGCTCCATCCATCCTTGATTGGTCTGACCTTGATGCATATTCCTGCTGTGGTTTCTATTTCCTTCAACAAAGTTAGAACCAAACTCAAAGCGAGAGGGGTGAGAATTCATAGTAGTTATCATAAATAAGGGGGAAAAAAGGAGAAACAAATAAACAAGTAAAAGAAAAATATTTACAATAACCGATAATAAGGCACTCTTTTGCAATTCCCCGGCAACGGCGCCATTTTTGACATTAGGATTTTCGCTAGTAAAGAATTTTATAAAAATAGTCGCGTTGTAGATATAAATTCTAAACCAACAAAAATCCCTTCGTGCAAACGTTTTGATTGTCACAAGTAACAAACCCCTTTAAAATTGATAATTGAGTATTTAAACCTCAGGTCGTCTTCTCAAAGAATTGCAGGGAGGTATGTTCTTATTATTGGTTATGGAGATTGTAAATTGGGGTTTGAGAATGAGGAATGAATATGGCAAATAATTTAAATGGCAATTAAAATAAATAAATATTGTAAAGCAAACCCTTTGGCAAGGTATGAGAAATTGGAAGTCCAGACTTAGTTATTCTTATCAATAATAATGAAAGTTGAATCTTAATTCCACTTAGTTAACCTTTGCTAAAGCAAAGGAAATTCAAGGGACTAATTAGTTTGACCTTCGAATCCTATTTATTTCCTAAGAAAAGGTTGGGATTATTGAAGTTCAATTCAATTAGCAAAGATAACAGTAATTCGAAAAGGAAAGGGATTAACTCCTGAGCTAAGATAACTCCTGAGTTACTGATTTCTTAACCAAGACCAAAAGGAAAGGGATTAACTCTACTGGAATAAGAATGTCTTCAGATTGGGAATAATCAATAACATAAATAAAAGAAAGCAATATTAACTGAAATACCTTAAATAACATTAATTCGAAAGAGTAATCTATAACATAGAAGAATTCATAAACTAAATTGAGCAAGCAAGTAATGAAAAAGGAATATTGAACCTGATAAAAAAGATAATCCTCAAAGCAAATAAAATCCTAAATCTAAATCCTAATCCTAAAGAGAGAGGAGAGAACCTCTCTCCAACTAAACCTAAATCATGGAAAGTGACTAAAAATTCGAGACTCCTTGAATGGATGCATTCCCACACTTCATAACCTCTGGTCTATGCCTTCTGGACTTGGATTTGGGCCAAAAAGGGCTTTAGAATTTCCTATGAGCTTTTTCTGCAATTTTTTGTGTGTGGCCTCTGTCACGCGTCTGCGTGGGTCACGCGGTCGTGTCAATTGGAGTTTTCCTTATCGCACGGTCGCATCAGTTATGCGGCCGCGTCATAGGTGTTCTTTTTTAGGTGCGGGGTCGCGTCAGTCATGCGGCCGCGTCGCTGCTTCTTCGCTCTTAGCACGCAGTCACGTCGTCCATGCGATCGCGTGGATGCTAGTTTCTCCAAAACGCCGTTTTATGCTTTTCTTGCATTTTTGTATGTTTCCTTTTCCATCCTTTAAGTCATTCCTACCTTAGAAGATCTGAAACTACTCAACACGCTAATCATGGCATCGAATGGAAATAAAGGTAATTAAAATAATTAATTTTAAAGCATAAGAAACATGTTTTTCACATACATCACATAATAAGGAAGGAAAAGTAAAACCATGCAATTAATATGAATAAGTGGGTGAAGGATTGAATAAATCACTCAAACTAAGCACAAAATATATCACAAAAATGGGTTTATCAATGCTATGCAATCAGACGCCTTGATCCAAGGTCAATGTTTTGTCAAAAATCAATTTCTAACTGTACTGTATGACTCGGGTGCATCGCATTCCTTTATTTCTTTAACTGTTGCTCGTGAGTTGGGACTAGATTTTTCTGGGTTGAACTTTGATCTAATTGTCCATACACCTGCATCCCAAAATGTTTTGACTAGTTTAGTGTGCCTGCAAGTACCATTCACTATTAGGAACATAATTTTTATACATGATCTAATCTGTTTGCCTCTATGTGGTTTAGAAGTTATTCTAGGATTAGATTGATTATCTAAGTATCATGTTTTCCTTGATTTCTTTGAAAGAACTGCTGTTATTTTGTCTGATAGTTTAGATATTAAACTATTTTGTCATATACTTTATATCTGAATTTTGTAAAACTTACCTTAGACGGGAGTGATTGTGAGGGGTACGTTCTGTTAGAGGCTAGCTCGAATGATAGTGAATTAAGCCTGGAACAGATCTAAGTCGTGAAGGAATTTCCTGATGTTTTCCCGGATGACATACCTGAGTTTCCTCCTCAACGTGAGATAGAATTCAGCATCGAACTAGTACCTGGAATCGGACCAATTTCCATAGCACCGTACCGGATGTCACCACTGGAACTTGCGGAATTAAAGAAGCAGTTGGATGAGTTACTTGGAAATAAATTTATTTGTCCCAATGTATCACCTTGGGGAGCTCCGGTATTGCTAATAAAGAGGAAGGATGGTGGAATGAGACTTTATGTAGATTACCGATAGTTAAATAAAGTCACTATCAAGAACAAGTATCCATTTCCACGGATAGATGATTTGATGGATCAGTTGAAAGGTGCAACTGTGTTCTCGAAGATTGATTTGCGACCGCGCTATCACCAGATTCGAGTGGAAGAGTCAGATATACCGAAGACTGTATTTAGAACTCGATATGGTCACTATGAGTATACGGTTACGTCGTTTGGACTAACTAATGCTCCTGCGATTTTCATGGATTACATGAATCGTATTTTCCATCCGTACCTTGATAAGTTCGTGGTAGTTTTCATAGACGATATTCTCATCTATTCGAAGACAGAAAGAGAGCATGAAGAGCATCTAAGGACTATATTGCAGATATTGAGGACTCAGAAATTATATGCTAAACTATCAAAATGTGAATTCTGGACAGAGAAGGTGGCATTTTTGGGACATGTTATATCATAGGGAGGAATTGCAGTGGATCCTTTAAAAATTGAAGCAGTAGTGCAGTGGAAACCACCTACGACCATTACAGAAGTTCGGAGTTTTCTCAGACTTGCTGGCTATTACCGGAGGTTCATCAAAGGATTTTCACAGATAGCCTTACCTTTGACTTACCTTACACAAAAGGAAGTTCCATTTATCTGGACGGCGGAGTGTGATAGAAGTTTCAAGATGCTTAAGGAAAAGCTAACAACTGCACCTGTATTAGTACTACCCGATCCGCAGAAACCTTTTGAAGTATACTGTGACGCCTCTCATAAAGGACTTAGATGTGTGCTGATGCAAGACAAAAATGTGGTGGCTTATGCTTCCCGGCAGCTGAGACCTCATGAACGAAATTATCCGATGCATGACTTGGAATTGGCTGCAGTGGTGTTTGCTCTGAAGATCTGGAGGCACTATTTGTATAGCGCTCAACTAGAAGTTTTCTTCGATCACAAAAGTTTAAAGTATATCTTTGACTAGAAAGATCTTAATATGCGACAGCGAAGGTGGATGGAGTTCCTGAAGGACTATGATTTTAAGTAAAGTTATCACCCAGGAAAAGCAAACGTGGTGGTAGACGCCTTGAGCAAGAAGAATTTGAGCATCTCTTAGATGATAATAAAGGAAGAAAAGCTACTTGCGGAATTTGAGGACCTTAAGTTGGTTATGACTGAGACGTCAAGTGGAGTTCGTTTGGCGTAGTTGCATACAATACCAGATTTTAAGATTAGGATTCAGCAAGCACAAGCACAGGACTCAGAAATGATGACGATGCTGAAATGGATGAAAGTAGAGGAACCATAAGCTTTAAGACAAGATTGTAATAGTCTCTGGAGTTACAAAAACAAAATTTGTGTGCCTAGCTCTGGAGATTTGCGACAAGGAATTCTTGCAGAAGACCATCAAAGTAGATTTTCTATGCATCCTGGAGTGACAAAGATGAATCAAGATTTGAAATAAATGTTCTGGAGGCCGGGCTTAAAGAAAGAGGTAGCTGATTATGTCTCAAAATGTTTAACCTACCAGAAGGTGAAGGTGGAACACTAGAAACCGTCAGGAACCCTGCAACCTTTAGAGATGCCACAATGGAAATGGGAGCAGATCACTATAGATTTTGTCACGGGATTGCCAAGGACCTTGATGAGCGGATAATTTGTACGCTTTTTGGCATTGTTTTTAGTATGTTTTTAGTATGTTCTAGTTAGTTTTTAGTATATTTTTATTAGTTTTTAGTTAAAATTCACTTTTCTGGACTTTACTATGAGTTTGTGTGTTTTTCTGTAATTTCAGGTATTTTCTGGTTGAAATTGAGGGATCTGAGCAAAAATCTGATTCAGAGACTAAAAAGGACTGCAGATGCTGTTGGATTCTGACCTCCCTGCACTCGAAGTGAATTCTTTGGAGCTACAGAAGCCCAATTGGCGCGCTCTCAACGTCGTTGAAAAGTAGACATCTTGGGCTTTTCAGCAATGTATAATAGTCCATACTTTTCCCGAGATTTGATGGCCCAAACCGGCGTTCCAAATCAGCTCAAGACTGCCCGGCGTTAAACGCCGGAACTGGCACAAGAATGGGAGTTAAATGCCCAAACTGGCACAAAGCACAAGCACACACCAATGGGCCCGGAAGTGGATTTTTATGTCATTTACTCATCTCTGTAAACCCTAGGCTACTAGTTCTCTATAAGTAGGACCTTTTACTATTGTATTGGAATCTTTTGATCACTTTAGATCTTAAATCATTGGGAGGCTGGCCTCACGGCCATGCCTAGACCTTGTTCTTATGTATTTTCAACGGTGGAGTTTCTACACACCATAGATTAAGGTGTGGAGCTCTGCTGTACCTCGAGTATTAATGCAATTACTATTGTTCTTCTATTCAATTCAACTTGTTCTTGTTCTAAGATATCACTTGTTCTTCAACTTGATGAATGTAATGATCCGTGACACTCATCATCATTCTCGCCTATGAACGTGTGCCTGACAACCACCTCCGTTCTACCTTAGATTGGGTGGATATCTCTTGGATTCTTTAACCGGAATCTTCGTGGTATAAGCTAGAATTGATGGCGGCATTCAAGAGAATCTGGAAGGTCTAAACCTTGTCTGTGGTATTCTGAGTAGAATTCAATGATCGAATGACTGTGACGAGCTTCAAACTCGTGATTGTGGGGCATTAGTGACAGACGCAAAAGAATCACTGCATTCTATTCCGACATGATCGAGAACCAACAGCTGAATAGCCGTGCCGTGACAGGGTGCGTTGAACATTTTCACTGAGAGAATGGGAGGTAGCCACTGACAACAGTGAAATCCTACATACAGCTTGCCGTGGAAAGGAGTAAGAAGGATTGGATGAAGACAGTAGGAAAGCAGAGAGACGGAAGGAACACAGCATCTCCATACGCTTATCTGAAATTCCCACTAATGAATTGCATAAGTATCTCTATCTTTACCTTTATGTTTTATTCATCATTCATAACCATTTGAGTTTGCCTGACTAAGATTTACAAGGTGACTGATAACTACGATTTTAGGAAATTGCACGATCGGCAAAAATTCCTTCCGGCAAGTGCACCGGTTATCGTCAAGTAAAAACTCACAATAGAGTGAGGTCGAATCCCACAAGGATTGGTTGAATGAGCAATTCGGATTAGAAGTGTGTTCTAGTTGAGCGGAATCAAGATTTAGATGAGAATTGCGGAATGTTAAATTGCATGAATTAAAGAGCGAGAAGCTAAATTGCTGAAACTAAAAAGGGATGGGGGTGATTGCATGAATTTAATTGCAGAATATAAAGAGAAAGTGGTAGATCGGAAATGGGGAATTCATTGGGTTTTAGGAGATATTGAGATCTCCGAATCAAAACATTTTTATCCCTTCCTCAACCAATGCATTCATTGAATTTTGCTTGGCAATCTTATATGATTGGATCCCAATCCCTTGGCTCACCAATTCTCTCTAAAAACAAACAAATTCCCAATCCCTTGGTTTAAATGTTCATAAGAAGAGATGATGCTCGATCACTGATTATACCACACAGTTTCATGAACCACAATTTGGTAGGATTACATGTCACAATATCCATCCAAACCCCAATCCAATTCACTGTGAGAAAGCTTCTCTAGCATGAATCCTCCATTCCTTTCCCAAGGTTCCGAAGGATTCCAATTATGGATAGTTTCTTTCCCAAGACAACTAACCAATGGAATTAGATCGAGAAGCTTTCTAACAAAATTCAAGAGAAAAGGTTGAAGAAGAAGATAAAAACTATTATTGATTCATTGAATTACAATAGAGCTCCCTAACCCAATGAAAGGGGTTTAGTGAGTCATAGCTCTGAATTCAATTACAAAAAGTATCAAAACTAGCAAAAAAAATGATCCAAAAGTAAAGTCCTTTCTAACTTAAATTCTATCATATTTATACACTTTCTAAATTGAGCTTCTGTTGTGTTTCTTGGGCTTTGAGGCCTTTCCTTGATTTCCTTTTGCTTTGGGTTTATGATCCATAATCCTGATGAGGCTGCTGATCCAATTCTGTAACATTCATTGAGCAAACTTAGTGATAAACAAGTAATGACACATGACTCAACAAATTGAAATTCCAGACTCATCAATTCTTCAGGCCCAATCCCATAAACCATGATATTCAATTGGGTTTCATACCAGATTATGTTTAAGTCAATGTTTGTGCTCAAATCCTAACTTAAACTGCAATATCTTTGGCCCAGAAACCCTTTCAAAAAGTGGCGTTTAAGTTGCAGTTTAAGCTTCAGTTTAAGGTTAAACTGAAGCTTAAACGTGGAAATGGAAGAAAGCAAACACGGAGTGTGAAATGTCGAACACGTTTAAGCTTCAGTTTAAGGTTAAACTGAAGCTTAAACGTGGAAATGAAGAAAGCAACCCTGGAAGAGAAATTGGGTCGAACACGTTTAAGCTCTAGTTTAACCTTAAACTGGAGCTTAAATGTGGGAATGAAGAAAGCAACCCAGGAGTGTGAAATGTCGAACACGTTTAAGCTCCAGTTTAACCTTAAACTGGAGCTTAAACGTGGAAATGAGAAAGCAAACCCTGGAGTAGAAAAATAGTCGAACACGTTTAAGCTCCAGTTTAAGGTTAAACTGGAGCTTAAACGTGGGAATGCTCCCTGGTGCATTTCTCATTTATGGCGTTTAACTTCCAGTTTAAGGTTAAACTGGAGGTTAAACACCAGTTTCAGCTCTTCTCAGCCTTCATGATTTTGGCGTTTAAGCTCCAGTTTAAGCTTAAACTGGAACTTAAACTCCACATGTGATATTCAAGCTTCCTTTATTGATTTTGTTGCTTCCTTGCCTAACCTCTTCTTCCCTGAAATCATCCAAACAACTGCATCAAAGTCTTGCAAAATTTCATGAGAATTCTTCCATGCATAGCATTCAAGTAATATAACTAAAAACTCATGGAATTTGCATCAAAATCATACTGTTTGGATGGTTCATTGCTTTGTTATTCATTTAACCATTCTTGGTTACTTTAAGCTCAAGAAAGTGCATAAAACAACTAAAACTAACAGAAAAATGCTAGTGAAACTAGCCTAAGATGCCTTGGCATCACAACACCAAACTTAATACTTGCTTGTCCCTAAGCAAGTCCTGAGTTATTTGAGAAGAAAGTATGAAACAGAAAGCAATTACATTGGCTATATTAGCAAGCATTTGAAGTTCATCAGAAGGGTTTTATGTAGAAAGTTGCAGCATCACTTTTTCATTCTTATCAGGTAAGATTATCACTTTTTCATTGCATCCATCAAACACTGCTAAGGCCTCTTGTTATTCTTATGTCCTTGGCACTTTTCCTTTCTTTGTTTTTCTTTTTCTTAGAGCTCCTTTGCTCCTTGTTTGCTCAGTGTCATGTGTTGCACAAGCCTTTGGCATTTTCTTTTTCTTATCAGTTGGTGCGCGAAATTGTGATCACTACAACTTCACACAACTAACCAGCAAGTGCACTGGGTCGTCCAAGTAATACCTTACGTGAGTAAGGGTCGATCCCACGGAGATTGTTGGTATGAAGCAAGCTATGGTCACCTTGTAAATCTTAGTCAAGCAGACTCAAATGGATATGGTGATGAACGAAAATAACATAAAAGATAAAGATAGAGATACTTATGTAATTCATTGGTAGGAACTTCAGATAAGCGCATGAAGATGCCTTCCCTTCCGTCTCTCTGCTTTCCTACTGTCTTCATCCAATCCTTCTTACTCCTTTCCATGGCAAGCTTAAGTAAGGGTTTCACCGTTGTCAGTGGCTACCTCCCATCCTCTCAGTGAAAGCGATTGCATATGCTCTGTCACAGCATATCGGAATTCATCTGTCGGTTCTCAATCAGGCCGGAATAGAATCCAATGATTCTTTTGCGTCTGTCACTAACGCCCCGCCTTCAGGAGTTTGAAGCACGTCACAGTCATTCAATCATTGAATCCTACTCAGAATACCACAGACAAGGTTAGACCTTCCGGATTCTCTTGAATGCCGCCATCAGTTCTCGCCTATACCACGAAGACTCTGATCTCACGGAATGGTTGGCTCGTTTGTCAGACGAGCACTCGGTTGTCAGGCGATCAACCATGCATCGTGCAATCAGGAATCCAAGAGATATTCACTAAAGCCTTGATCGCTTGTAGAACAAGAGTGGTTGTCAGTCACCTTGTTCATGGGTGAGAATGATGATGAGTGTCACGGATCATCACATTCATCAAGTTGAAGAACAAGTGATATCTTAGAACAAGAACAAGCGGAATTGAATGGAAGAACAATAGTAATTGCATTAATACTCGAGGTACAGCAGAGCTCCACACCTTAATCTATGGTGTGTAGAAACTCCACCGTTGAAAATACATAAGAACAAAAGTGATCATTGGTTTCGGCCCCAGAGAGGGAACCAGAAGAACCAAGATGAAAATACAATAGTAAAAGGTCCTACTTATAGAGAACTAGTAGCCTAAGGTTTACAGAGATGAGTAAATGACATAAAAATCCACTTCCGGGCCCACTTGGTGTGTGCTTGGGCTGAGCAATGAAGCATTTTCGTGTAGAGACTCTTCTTGGAGTTAAACGCCAGCTTTTATGCCAGTTTGGGCGTTTAACTCCCATTTTGGTGCCAGTTCCGGCGTTTAACGCTGGGATTTCTGAGGGTGACTTTGTACGCCGGTTTGGGCCATCAAATCTTGGGCAAAGTATGGACTATCATATATTGCTGGAAAGCCCAGGGTGTCGACTTTCCAACGCCGTTGAGAGCGCGCCAATTGGGCTTCTGTAGCTCCAGAAAATCCACTTCGAGTGCAGGGAGGTCAGAATCCAACAGCATCTGCAGTCCTTTTCAGTCTCTGAATCAGATTTTTGCTCAGGTCCCTCAATTTCAGCCAGAAAATACCTGAAATCACAGAAAAACACACAAACTCATAGTAAAGTCCAGAAAAGTGAATTTTAACTAAAAACAAATAAAAATATACAAAAAACTAACTATATCATACTAAAAACATACTAAAAACAATGCCAAAAAGCATACAAATTATCCGCTCATCACAACACCAAACTTAAATTGTTGCTTGTCCTCAAGCAACTGAAAATCAAATAAGATAAAAAGAAGAGAATATACTATAGACTCCAAATTATCAATGAAACTTAGCTCCAAATTAGATGAGCGGGACTAGTAGCTTTTTGCCTCCGAACAGTTTTGGCATCTCACTTTATCCTTTGAAATTCAGAATGATTGGCTTCTTTAGGAACTCAGAATCTAGATAGTGTCATTGATTCTCCTAGTTAAGTATGATGATTTTTGAACATAGCTACTTAGTGAGTCTTGGCTGTGGCCCAAAGCACTCTGTCTTCCAGTATTACCACCGGATACATACATGCCACAGACACATGATTGGGTGAACCTTTTCAGATTGTGACTCAGCTTTGCTAGAGTCCCCAACTAGAGGTGTCTAGGGTTCTTGAGTACACTCTTATTGCCTTGGATCACAACTTTATTTCTTCCCTTTTTTTTTTCGTTTTTCTCCTTCCTTTTTTTTTTCTCTCTCTTTTTTTTTTGTATTCACTGCTTTTTCTTGCTTCAAGAATCATTTTTATGATTTTTCAGATCCTCAGTAACATATCTCCTTTTTCATCATTCTTTCAAGAGCCAACAATTTTAACATTCATGAACAACAAATTCAAAAGACATATGCACTGTTCAAGCATACATTCAGAAAACAAAAAGTATTGTCACCACATCAAACTAATTAAGCTAGTTTTAAAGATGAATTCGAAATCCTGTACTTCTTGTTCTTTTGTGATAAAAACAGTTTTCATTTAAGAAAGGTGATGGATTCATAGGACATTCATAACTTTAAGGCATAGACACTAAGACACTAATGATCATAAGACACAAAAATGGATAAACATAAGCATGAAAATTTCGAAAAACAAGAAAATAAAGAACAAGGAGATTAAAGAACGGGTCCACCTTAGTGATGGCGGCTCTTTCTTCCTCTTGAAGATCCTATGGAGTGTTTGAGCTCCTCAATGTCTCTTCCTTGTTTTTGTTGCTCCTCTCTCATGATTCTTTGATCTTCTCTAATTTCATGATGAGTGGGATCTATTGTTGCTCCATCCTTTTCTTAGTGATGGGCTTGAGGTCATGCCTTCTCAGTTGAACCGGCTTCCCTCTTGAATCTCTCTTTTGTTGAACGCCCTCTTCACAAATGTCTATGAGGACTTGGTCCAACCTTTGATCAAATTTGACCCTTCTTCATGGCCACAACTTCATAGAAGTGGTCTTGATGCACCCTTGAGATGAATCTCTCCATCTCCCATGACTCGGAGGTGAAAGCTTTTGCCTTCCCTTTCATCTTTCTAGAGGTTTCTCCGGCCTTGGATGCCATAAATGGTTATGGAAAAACGAAAAGCAACGCTTTTACCACACCAAACTTAAAAGGTTTGCTCGTCCTCGAGCAAAAGAAGAAAGAAGAGAGTAGAAGAAGAAGAAATGGAGGAGAGGGAGATGGCTTTGTGGTTCGGCCAAAAGGGGAAAAAGTAGTGTTTAGGGTGTGTGAAAATGAAGGAGTGAAGATGATAGTGGGATTTGATAGGTGGGGGGTTTTTGGGGAAGAGTTGTTGAGGTGATTGGTGAATGGGTGAAGAAGAGAGAGGGTGGTGGGGTTGGTGGGGATCCTGTGGGGTCCACAGATCCTTAGGTGTCAAGGAAAAGTCATCCTTGCACCAAATGGCATTCAAAAACACGTTTTGAGCCAATTCTGGCGTTAAACGCCGGGCTGGTGCCCATTTCTGGCGTTTAACGCCAGGTTCTTGCCCTTTCCTGGCGTTTAACGCCAGTCTGGTGCCCCTTTCTGGCGTTAAACGCCCAGAATGGTGCCAGACTGGGCGTTAAACGCCCAACTGCTAGCCTAAACGCCAGTGAGTTCTTCCTCCAGGGTGTGCTCTTTTTCTTCCTGTTTTTCATTCTGTTTTTGCTTTTTTCATTGATTTTGTGACTTCTTATGATCATCAACCTACAAAAGACATAAAATAACAAAAGAAAATAGTTAATTATAAAACATTGGATTGCCTCCCAACAAGCGCTTCTTTACTGTCATTAGCTTGACAGAGGACTCTCATGGAGCCTCACAGATTCTCAGAGCCATGTTGGAACCTCCCAACACCAAACTTAGAGTTTGAATGTGGGGGTTCAACACCAAACTTAGAGTTTGGTTGTGGCCTCCCAACACCAAACTTAGAGTTTGACTGTGGGGGCTCTGTTTGGCTCTGTTTTGAGAGAAGCTCTTCATGCTTCCTCTCCATGATGACAGAGGGATATCCTTGGGCCTTAAACACCAAGGATTCTTCATTCACTTGAATGATCAACTCTCCTCTATCAACATCAATCACAGCCTTTGCTGTGGCTAGGAAGGGTCTGCCAAGGATGATGGATTCATCCATACACTTCCCAGTCTCTAGGACTATGAAATCAGTAGGGATGTAATGGTCTTCAACTTTGACCAGAACATCCTCTACAAGTCCATGGGCTTGTTTTCTTGAGTTGTCTGCCATCTCTAGTGAGATTTTTGCAGCTTGCACCTCAAGGATCCCTAGCTTCTCCATTACAGAGAGAGGCATGAGGTTTACACTTGACCCTAAGTCACACAAGGCCTTCTTGAAGGTCATGGTGCCTATGGTACAAGGTATAAAAAAACTTCCCAGGATCCTGCCTCTTTTGAGGCAGTTTCTGCCTAGACAAGTCATTCAGTTCTTTGGTGAGCAAAGGGGATTCATCCTCCCAAGTCTCATTTCCAAATAACTTGCCATTTAGCTTCATGATTGCTCCAAGGTATTTAGCAACTTGCTCTTCAGTGACATACTCATCCTCTTCAGAGGAAGAATACTCATCAGAGCTCATGAATGGCAGGAGTAAGTCCAATGGAATCTCTATGGTCTCAGTTTGAGCCTCAGATTCCCAAGGTTCCTCATTGGGGAACTCATTGGGGGCCAGTGAACGTCCAGTGAGGTCTTCCTCAGTGGCGTTCACTGCCTCTTCTTCCTCCCAGGATTCGGCCAAATTGATGGCTTTGCACTCTCCTTTTGGATTTTCTTCTGTATTGCTTGGGAGAGTTCTAGGAGGGAGTTCAGTAATTTTCTTGCTCAGCTGACCCACTTGTCCTTTCAAATTCCTAATGGAGGACCTAGTTTCAGTCATGAAACTTTGAGTGGTTTTGATTAGATCAGAGACCATGGTTGCTAAGTCAGAGTTATTCTGCTTAGAACTCTCTGTCTGTTGCTGAGAAGATGATGGAAAAGGCTTGCTATTGCTAAACCTGTGTCTTCCACCATTATTATTGTTGAAACCTTGTTGAGGTCTCTGTTGATCCTTCCATGAAAAATTTGGATGATTTCTCCATGAAGGATTATAGGTGTTTCCATAGGATTCTTCCATGTAATTCACCTCTTATATTGAAGGGTTCTCAGGATCATAGGCTTCTTCCTCAGATGAAGCCTCCTTAGTACTGCTTGGTGCATTTTACATTCCAGACAGACTTTGAGAAATCATATTGACTTGTTGAGTCAATATTTTGTTCTGTGCCAATATGGCATTCAGAGTGTCAATCTCAAGAACTCCTTTCTTCTGACTAGTCCCATTGTTCACAGGATTCCTTTCAGAAGTGTACATGAATTGGTTATTTGCAACCATTTCAATCAGTTCTTGAGCTTCAATAGGCGTCTTCTTCAGATGAAGAGATCCTCCAGAAGAGCTATCCAAAGACATCTTGGACAGTTCAGAGATACTATCATAGAAAATACCTATGATGCTCCATTCAGAAAGCATGTCTGAGGGACACTTTCTGATTAATTGTTTGTATCTTTCCCAAGCTTCATAGAGGGATTCTCCATCCTTCTGTCTGAAGGTTTGGACTTCCACTCTAAGCTTACTCAATCTTTGAGGTGGAAAGAACTTTGCCAAGAAGGCATTGACTAGCTTTTCCCAAGAGTCCAGGCTTTCTTTAGGTTGAGAATCCAACCATGTTCTAGCTCTGTCTCTTACAGCAAAAGGGAATAGCATAAGTCTATAGACTTCAGGGTCTACCCCATTAGTCTTGACTGTGTCACAGATTTGCAAGAACTCAGCTAAGAACTGATGAGGATCTTCCAATGGAAGTCCATGGAACTTGCAATTCTGTTGCATTAGAGAAACTAATTGAGGCTTAAGCTCAAAGTTGTTTGCTCCAATGGCAGGGATAGAGATGCTTCTCCCATAGAAGTCGGGAGTAGGTGCAGTAAAGTCACCCAGCACCTTCCTTGCATTGTTGGCATTGTTGTTGTTTTCGGCTGCCATATGTTCTTCTTCCTTGAAGAATTCGGTCAGGTTCTCTAAAGAGAGTTGTGCTTTGGCTTCTCTTAGCTTTCTCTTCAAGGTCCTTTCAGGTTCAGGGTCAGCTTCAACAAGAATGCCTCTGTCTTTGCTCCTGCTCATATGAAAGAGAAGAGAATAAGAAAATGTAGAATCCTCTATGTCACAGTATAGAGATTCCTTGAGGTGTCAGAGGAAAAGAAGAGTAGAAGACAGAAGTAGAAAATTCGAACTTATCAAAGAAGAAGGAGTTCGAATTAAGGAATAGTGTTAGTCCATAAATAGAAGGACGTGAGAGGAGGGAAGGTAATTTTCGAAAATTAAGTAAAAGAATTTTGAAAACATTTTGAAAAACATTAATTGATTTTCGAAAATAAGAGTGGGAAATAAATCAAGTGATTTTTGAAAAAGATTTTGAAATTAGAAGTAAAAAAAGATTTGATTGAAAACTATTTTGAAAAAGATGTGATTAAAAAGATTTGATTGGTTTAAAAAAATGTGATTGAGAAGATATGATTTGAAAAACATTTTGAAAAGATTTGATTTTGAAAAATTAAAAACTTGACTAACAAGAAAAGATATGATTCAAACATTAAACCTTCCTCAACAGAAAAGGCAACATACTTAAAATGTTCAATCAAATCATTAATTGTTAGTAAGTATCTTTGAAAAAGGAAAGAAATTGATTTTGAAAACATTTTGATTGAAAAGATATGATTTGAAAAAGATTTGATTTTGAAAAACTTTTGAAAACTAAAAAAAAAAAAATTGATTTGAAAACAAAATCTTCCCCCTTGTGCCATCCTGGCGTTAAACGCCCAGAATGGTGCACATTCTGGCGTTTAACGCCCAAACTACTACCCTTTTGGGCGTTAAACGCCCAGCCAGGCACCCTGGCTGGCGTTTAAACGCCAGTCTGTCTTCTTCACTGGGCATTTTTGAATGCCCAGCTTTTTCTGTGTGATTCCTCTGCAGTATGTTCTGAATCTTCAATTCTCTGTATTATTGACTTGAAAAGACACCAATAAAAAATATTTTTGGATTTTTAATAATAAGGAATAATCAAAATGCAACTAAAATCAAATAATAATGCATGCAAGACACCAAACTTAGCGGTTTGTATACCATTGACACTAACAAAATGAGAATGCAACACTCAAGTCAATAGAATTCAAAGATCAAAACGAGGAAATCATCAAGAACAACTTGAAGATCAATGAGGACACATGCATGAATGCAATAAGAACAGAAACATGCAATTGACACTAAACTTAAGATGAGACTCTAGACTCAAAAAGAAATATTTTTGGATTTTATGATTTTATAATTTTTTTGGATTTTTCGAAAATTATGTAGAAAAAGAAAATAAAGGTATCAAAATTCTTAATGAGAATTCCAGGAATCATGCAATGTTAGTCTAAAGCTTTAGTCTAAAGAAATTAGACATGGCCGGCCAAGCTTCAGCAGGACATTGCATTCAAGAGCTAAATTGATGAGAATCAATCAGCTTTGGTGATGATAAGAACATCACCTTGAAACACTAGAATTCATTCTTAAGAACTCTGAAGAAAAATACCTAATCTAAGCAACAAGATGAACCGTCAGTTGTCCATACACAAACAATCCCCGGCAACGGCGCCAAAAACTTGGTGCGCGAAATTGTGATCACTACAACTTCACACAACTAACCAGCAAGTGCACTGGGTCGTCCAAGTAATACCTTACGTGAGTAAGGGTCGATCCCACGGAGATTGTTGGTATGAAGCAAGCTATGGTCACCTTGTAAATCTTAGTCAGGCAGACTCAAATGGATATGGTGATGAACGAAAATAACATAAAAGATAAAGATAGAGATACTTATGTAATTCATTGGTAGGAACTTCAGATAAGCGCATGAAGATGCCTTCCCTTCCGTCTCTCTGCTTTCCTACTGTCTTCATCCAATCCTTCTTACTCCTTTCCATGGCAAGCTTAAGCAAGGGTTTCACCGTTGTCAGTGGCTACCTCCCATCCTCTCAGTGAAAGCGATTGCATATGCTCTGTCACAGCATAGCGGAATTCATCTGTCGGTTCTCAATCAGGCCGGAATAGAATCCAATGATTCTTTTGCGTCTGTCACTAACGCCCCGCCTTCAGGAGTTTGAAGCACGTCACAGTCATTCAATCATTGAATCCTACTCAGAATACCACAGACAAGGTTAGACCTTCCGGATTCTCTTGAATGCCGCCATCAGTTCTCGCCTGTACCACGAAGACTCTGATCTCACGGAATGGTTGGCTCGTTTGTCAGACGAGCACTCGGTTGTCAGGCGATCAACCATGTATCGTGCAATCAGGAATCCAAGAGATATTCACTAAAGCCTTGATCGCTTGTAGAACAAGAGTGGTTGTCAGTCACCTTGTTCATGGGTGAGAATGATGATGAGTGTCACGGATCATCACATTCATCAAGTTGAAGAACAAGTGATATCTTAGAACAAGAACAAGCGGAATTGAATGGAAGAACAATAGTAATTGCATTAATACTCGAGGTACAGCAGAGCTCCACACCTTAATCTATGGTGTGTAGAAACTCCACCGTTGAAAATACATAAGAACAAAAGTGATCATTGGTTTTGGCCCCAGAGAGGGAACCAGAAGAACCAAGATGAAAATACAATAGTAAAAGGTCCTACTTATAGAGAACTAGTAGCCTAAGGTTTACAGAGATGAGTAAATGACATAAAAATCCACTTCCGGGCCCACTTGGTGTGTGCTTGGGCTGAGCAATGAAGCATTTTCGTGTAGAGACTCTTTTTGGAGTTAAACGCCAGCTTTTATGCCAGTTTGGGCGTTTAACTCCCATTTTGGTGCCAGTTCTGGCGTTTAACGCTGGGATTTCTGAGGGTGACTTTGTACGCCGGTTTGGGCCATCAAATCTTGGGCAAAGTTTGGACTATCATATATTGCTGGAAAGCCCAGGATGTCGACTTTCCAACGCCGTTGAGAGCGCGCCAATTGGGCTTCTGTAGCTCCAGAAAATCCACTTCGAGTGCAGGGAGGTCAGAATCCAACAGCATCTGCAGTCCTTTTCAGTCTCTGAATCAGATTTTTGCTCAGGTCCCTCAATTTCAGCCAGAAAATACCTGAAATCACAGAAAAACACACAAACTCATAGTAAAGTCCAGAAAAGTGAATTTTAACTAAAAACAAATAAAAATATACTAAAAACTAACTATATCATACTAAAAACATACTAAAAACAATGCCAAAAAGCATACAAATTATCCGCTCATCATCAGTGCACTACACATATCCACTATAGGCATTTTAGTTCACATTTCTTCTTGAGATATTGGTGCCCAGCACCTCTTTGTGTGACTAAATGTTTTGTATTTAGGTTGCTCTTGATAATGGACTTTTGGTTGATAATCCCGGGTTAGTTAACCCAAGTTACCAAGTGTTGAAACACTCCTCAGAACCTATTCATCCAAGCATATCCTTAATACATAAACACCACAGGCATTTGTCTCAGAAGTTCAAACCATTGGTGCCTAGCTTATTTTCTCAGTTCTTTTTCTTTTTGGTTGCCCTTTTTCAGTGGCTTTTTCTTCTTCTTTTTCTTTCTTTTTCATGGCCAAAGACATTTATTCATCATGATCCATAGACAGTATTCAACTTCTACACAAAAATGATAATTCTACACTCAATTTCCAGTGAGCTGACTAAACAATCAAGCATGCATACCACCACTTAATTCTACTTGATTTGTCACTAATTGAGCCAAGTTACTTTTGTTCAAACTTTTCTTTTATTTTTGGAAACAGAACAAGCATGGAAAGCATTTGTTTAAGAAGGTGAAGTTATATCCAAACATCTAGGCATTCACTTTATTCAAAGCAGTAAACCAACACTCATACTAAAAACTTCACATTCCAGAAAGATTCAACAATTACAGTTTAAACCAGAACAAGCATGCTTTTGTTTGCCTTTTAAAGAATGGTCAAGGAACAACACCACCTTGTGAAATTTCTTGTTTTCTCTTTGTTGCCAGAAAACAATTTGATTTCTCCTTCTTCTCCTAGTTGTTGCTTCATGTTCTTTCTAAGATCCTTGTTTCCTTTCCTGCAAAGAGTGATGAAGTTGCTTGCTTCTCAAGCACTTGAGTGGTTAGCTCAACTATGTATGGGCAAGTGTCTGAGTCTTAAGTTGGTGTGTGAACACCAAACTTAGTCTCCTACTTACTCCTCTGCTCTTTGAGTCCTTGAATTCTCCTTGGAATGAAGTTGCTGCTAAGGATTTTAAGCATTTCTGTGATTGCTTAGAATGGTTGTTCCTTTCATATAATTCAAAGGTTGTTGTGTTCAGTTGATCTGTATGGTGGAACACCAACTTAGAGTCACACATTCCCCTTTGAATTATTGATCCACGAATTCATTGTTTGGTGTGAAACACCAAACTTAATTCTTTGCAATGCATAGAAACTACTTCACCTTTTTATTGAAACAAATAAAAGAAACAGCAAAGGAGTCTTACCTCAGGTTGGGTTGCCTCCCAACAAGCGCTTCTTTAACGTCACTAGCTTGACGGTTGTCCCTTGTTAGGGTGGATTGTAGTGCTTGATGTCCTCTCCTCTCATTATGAAAACGTCCCCATTTGATTCCTTCATGATTTCCAAATGTTCCATAGAAAGAACTTTCCTAATTGTGAACACTTGAGGGAGCTGGGAAGGAATGGTCTTGAGGCCAGGTGGGATTGGCAGATAATGACTTGATATCACTTTATCTCCCAGAGAGAAACCTTCAGTGGGAACTTTCTTTTTTCTCCACCCTCTTGGCAATTTCTTTACAATTCTTCCCTCTCTCTTGAGGATTTCTTCATTGACCCTTATGCCAGGAGGATCCTTCTGATCTGTTTCAATTGATTCTTGTGGCTTTAACTCTTGCAATTCTTGTTTGCCTTTCAAGGACTGTTTCAGAGTTTCAGCTGCTGGATTGCTTTCCTCCAAACACAGATGGCTACTATCATCCTTAGGCTTTTCAGGTTCTGGTTCAGGCTCAGATGCAGGTTTGAAAACATGGAAAATGAGCTGTTCATCATGTATTCTCAAAATTAGCTCTCCTTGTTCTACATCTATGAGCGCTCTAGCAGTGGCTAGAAATGGCCTTCCCAGAATGATAGGGTGTAGGTAGCTTTCCTCCATATCCAAAATGACAAAGTCTGTGGGGAAGAAATAATTTCCCACTTTCACCAGCACATTCTCAACTACCCCTTCCGCTTGCTTTTGAGTTTTGTCAGCCAGTTGTATGATTACATCAGTGGATCTCACCTCATTCAGTTGTAGCCTCTTCATAAGAGTCAGAGGCATCACATTTATGCTAGCTCCTAGATCACAGAATCCTCTGTCAATTTTTGTTTCCCCTATGATGCAGGGGATATGAAAACTTCCTGGGTCTGTTTTCTTAGAGACTATGTCCTTCTTGATGAGGGCACTGCATTCTTTGTTCATTATTACAGTTTGTCCTCCCTTCAAAACTCTTTTCTTGCTCAGCAATTCCTTCAAATACTTGATATGTGTAGGCATCTGCTGGAGAATCTCAAGAAAGGGAATATTGATATGGAGAGACTTAAATGTCTCTAAAAACCTTGAATATGTTTTCCCTTTTTCACCTTCTCCTAACCTCTGAGGAAATGGTGCTTTTGGTTGGTATGTTTCCAGCATGCCTTTATTTTGCAGTTCCTTGGCTTGCTCGGTTTCACTTTCCTGCTTAGCTTCTTCTACACCTTCCTTCAAGATTTCTGGCTCCTGTTCTGAGGGTCTGATTCCTTCTTCTTCTGAGACTTCCTTCAATATGGTGATGGCCTTGCATTCTTCCCATCTCACTCCCTTTTGTTCCCCTTTAGGATTCTTTTCTGTGTCACTAGGGAACACTGCAGTTGACTTGGGGGCCTGTTGAGATAGCTCTCCTACTCGAGATTCCATCCTCTTGAGTTTTTCACCATGGTTGCTTAAGGTAGATCTCACATCATCCCTAAAGCTTTTCAACTCACTTATGTCCTGACCCATGTTTGCAAGCATTCCTTCTATCCTGTTTAATTGATCTTGAAATTGTTGGTTCGGATTAGGTTGGGCAGGTTGATTATTTTGGCCATGATATGGTGGTTGGGAGTAAGTGTTTTGTGTGGCTTGGTATGATCTTTGGTTGGAGCTTTGGTATGTGGAATTGTTATGTTGGTTGGGGTTGTAAGGTTTGTGGTTTTGTGGTTGGGTTTGCTGGTTTCCCCACCCAAAGTTTGGGTGGTTTTTCCAGCCTGGGTTGTAAGTGTTGGAATGTGGATCATATGGTTGCCTTTGTTGATTTCCCACATAGTTGGCCTCTTCCCAGTCACCTCCTTCAGTGCTTACTTCCTCTTGATCTTGTGTGTGTATTGCAGCCACTTGATTTGTTTTTAAGTTCCTGGTGAGCTCTGCTAGTTGCTTGGCAAACACCTTGTTTTGGGCTAAAATTGTATCAACATGGTTCAGCTCCATGACTCCCTTAGTGTTGTGTCTCTCTGAAGCATAGTAGTACTCATTCTCAGCCACTGTCTCAATCACTTCAATGGCTTCTTCCACAGTCTTTTTCCTGTTCAATGAACCTCCTGATGAATGGTCTACAGTCTTCCTTGATTCATAAGAAAGTCCATCATAGAAAATATGCAATTGCACCCAGTCATGGAACATGTCTGGTGGGCATTTCCTTGTCAAATCCTTGAATCTCTCCCATGCCTCGTAGAGAGTTTTACCCTCTTGTTGTCTAAAAGTCTGAACCTCAGATCGAAGCCTATTGACCTTTTGTGGGGGGTAGAAACGTGCCAGAAACTTGCTTTCCACCTCATCCCAGGTTGTTAGGCTCCCTCTTGGAAATGATTCCAGCCACTTAGCTGCCTTGTCCCTAAGTGAAAATGGGAACAAGAGCAGTTTGTAGGCATCTTCCTGGACTCCATTGGACTTCACAGTGTCGCAAATTCTCAGGAATTTTGTGAGATGTTGGTTTGGATCTTCATTAACACTACCACCAAATGAACAATGATCCTCCACCAGTGATATTAGCTGTGGTTTGAGTTCAAAATTGTTGGCCTGAATGGGTGGTTTCTGAATGCTGCTACCACAATTCCCAGAGGTTTGGTTTATGTATGAACCAAGAACCCTCCTCTCGGGAATGGCATTGTTTCCATCAGCTCTCTCATGGTTGTGAACTTCTCTATCCATGTTGAGATCTAGAGCTTCCTCAAAATTGTCCTCAGATTCTCCTTCAGATTCTTCTTCTCCCAGTACTCTCTTCTTTCTTGCTTCCCTTCTAAGTTTATGAAGGGTCCTCTCTGGTTCGGTATATGGAGGAGTTGATGTCTCTCCTCTCCTACCTGTCATACAAGAACACAGCACAGGCAACAAACAAGTGAAATACTCTTGGTTAATGGAAGAGTATGGTTAGAGCAGTTGAGGAATTAATTCAAATAGTTAGTGGGTCAGTGAGTTAGTTGCTTGAATTTAAAGGCATAAAGAAAGAAAGCAAGTAACAGAGTGCAGAAATTAAAATTCAACAAGTAACTTGAACTGAATTAACAAAACAAGAAAAATGCTCAATCTAGTTAACTTCCAATTTGAGAATTGTCAATCGAAAACCAATCCCCGGCAACGGCGCCATAAACTTGATAACTACGATTTTAGGAAATTGCACGATCGGCAAAAATTCCTTCCGGCAAGTGCACCGGTTATCGTCAAGTAAAAACTCACAATAGAGTGAGGTCGAATCCCACAAGGATTGGTTGAATGAGCAATTCGGATTAGAAGTGTGTTCTAGTTGAGCGGAATCAAGATTTAGATGAGAATTGTGGAATGTTAAATTGCATGAATTAAAGAGCGAGAAGCTAAATTGCTGAAACTAAAAAGGGATGGGGGTGATTGCATGAATTTAATTGCAGAATATAAAGAGAAAGTGGTAGATCAGAAATGGGGAATTCATTGGGTTTTAGGAGATATTGAGATCTCCGAATCAAAACATTTTTATCCCTTCCTCAACCAATGCATTCATTGAATTTTGCTTGGCAATCTTATATGATTGGATCCCAATCCCTTGGCTCACCAATTCTCTCTAAAAACAAACAAATTCCCAATCCCTTGGTTTAAATGTTCATAAGAAGAGATGATGCTCGATCACTGATTATACCACACAGTTTCATGAACCACAATTTGGTAGGATTACATGTCACAATATCCATCCAAACCCCAATCCAATTCACTGTGAGAAAGCTTCTCTAGCATGAATCCTCCATTCCTTTCCCAAGGTTCCGAAGGATTCCAATTATGGATAGTTTCTTTCCCAAGACAACTAACCAATGGAATTAGATCGAGAAGCTTTCTAACAAAATTCAAGAGAAAAGGTTGAAGAAGAAGATAAAAACTATTATTGATTCATTGAATTACAATAGAGCTCCCTAACCCAATGAAAGGGGTTTAGTGAGTCATAGCTCTGAATTCAATTACAAAAAGTATCAAAACTAGCAAAAAAAAAATGATCCAAAAGTAAAGTCCTTTCTAACTTAAATTCTATCCTATTTATACACTTTCTAAATTGAGCTTCTATTGTGTTTCTTGGGCTTTGAGGCCTTTCCTTGATTTCCTTTTGCTTTGGGTTTATGATCCATAATCCTGATGAGGCTGCTGATCCAATTCTGTAACATTCATTGAGCAAACTTAGTGATAAACAAGTAATGACACATGACTCAACAAATTGAAATTCCAGACTCATCAATTCTTCAGGCCCAATCCCATAAACCATGATATTCAATTGGGTTTCATACCAGATTATGTTTAAGTCAATGTTTGTGCTCAAATCCTAACTTAAACTGCAATATCTTTGGCCTAGAAACCCTTTCAAAAAGTGGCGTTTAAGTTGCAGTTTAAGCTTCAGTTTAAGGTTAAACTGAAGCTTAAACGTGGAAATGGAAGAAAGCAAACACGGAGTGTGAAATGTCGAACACGTTTAAGCTTCAGTTTAAGGTTAAACTGAAGCTTAAACATGGAAATGAAGAAAGCAACCCTGGAGGAGAAATTGGGTCAAACACGTTTAAGCTCCAGTTTAACCTTAAACTGGAGCTTAAACGTGGGAATGAAGAAAGCAACCCAGGAGTGTGAAATGTCGAACACGTTTAAGCTCCAGTTTAACCTTAAACTGGAGCTTAAACGTGGAAATGAGAAAGCAAACCCTGGAGTAGAAAAATAGTCGAACACGTTTAAGCTCCAGTTTAAGGTTAAACTGGAGCTTAAACGTGGGAATGCTCCCTGGTGCATTTCTCATTTCTGGCGTTTAACTTCCAGTTTAAGGTTAAACTGGAGGTTAAACGCCAGTTTCAGCTCTTCTCAGCCTTCATGATTTTGGCGTTTAAGCTCTAGTTTAAGCTTAAACTGGAACTTAAACTCCACATGTGATATTCAAGCTTCCTTTATTGATTTTGTTGCTTCCTTGCCTAACCTTTTCTTCCCTGAAATCATCCAAACAACTGCATCAAAGTCTTGCAAAATTTCATGAGAATTCTTCCATGCATAGCATTCAAGTAATATAACTAAAAACTCATGGAATTTGCATCAAAATCATACTGTTTGGATGGTTCATTGCTTTGTTATTCATTTAACCATTCTTGGTTACTTTAAGCTCAAGAAAGTGCATAAAACAACTAAAACTAACAGAAAAATGCTAGTGAAACTAGCCTAAGATGCCTTGGCATCAGTGACCATAGCTTGCTTTATACCAACAATCTCTGTGGGATCGACCCTTACTCGCGTAAGGTTTATTACTTGGACGACCCAGTACATTTGCTGGTTAGTTGTGCGAAGTTGTGTTTATGCCATGGTATTGAACACCAAGTTTTTGGATTCATCACCGGGGATTATTTGAGTTGTGAAAAGAAGAGATCACAATTTCGTGCACCAGACCTCAGAAGGACACGATGCCATTTGGGTAATTGTAGACAGGTTGACAAAATCAGCGCACTTCCTTCCGATTCGAGTTGACTATACATTAGAAAGACTGGCATGGATATATATTTAAGAAATTGTACGATTGCACGAAATACCTTCGTCAGTTATTTTAGATCGAGATCCGAGGTTTACTTCCAGATTCTGGGGAGCTTTCCAGAAAGCTTTAGGAACAGAATTGCACATGAGTACAACATACCATCCTCAGACAGACGGATAATCAGAGTGAACAATCCAGACATTGGAAGACATGTTAAGATCTTGTGTGATGGATAACCAGGGTAGTTAGGATACGTATTTGCCATTGGTCGAGCTCGTCTTCAACAACAGTACCAACTAAGTATCGGGATGGCACCATATGAAGTTCCCTACAGAAGGAGATGTTAGACACCATTATGTTGGAATGATGACGGAGAAGCTAGTGTCTTAGGTCCAGACTTAGCGCAAGAAACTACTGAAAAGATAAAGGGGATTCGCTAGAAGATTCAGACAGCATAGATCCGTCAAAAGAGCTATGCCGATAATAGACGTAGACCCTTAGAGTTTAGTAAGGGAGACCATGTCTTTCTTAAAGTAACCTCGACTACTGGAAAAGGTAGAGCCCTTAAGACTAAAAAGCTTAACCCTCGATACATAGGACCTTTCCAAATCCGAAAAAAGAGTCGGTCTAGTAGCTTATCAAGTAGCCCTTCCTCCATATCTGTCAAACCTTCATGATGTTTTTCATGTCTCACAACTTAAGAAATATATTGCTGACGAGAGTCACATTTTACAACCACAGACAGTAAATTTACGAAATAATTTGACATATCAAGCATCACCAGTTCAGATCGTGGAAAGAAGTGAGAAGCAGCTAAGAGGCAAAACTGTTCGCTTAATCAAAGTAGCTTGGGGACAAAGAGGAGAAGAAGAGCACACTTGGGAACTAGAAGATAAGATGAAAGCTGATTACCCGCATCTATTCTCAGGTAACTGAAATTTTGAGGGCAAAATTTTCTTTTAGGAGGGTAGAATGTAACAACCCCAATTTTTCGAGTACGTGAGATTTTTTTTGAAAGTACGGATTTCTTCGGAAGATCAGTAAGGGGAGAACCTCTGCTATATCATCAAGCATTTCAATCCTCATTGTCATTATTTCATCTTTAAGCTAGGACTCTTTTGAGGCAAGTTCAATAACGTAGCCACATAGAACCTAATTTTCGAACCGTATCGGTTAGGAGTTTTGATTCGATTTTTCATAAATAGTCTCAGTTTGACGAACCCGACCCAATTCCTAAGAGAGGAGAGATAATAGGATAATATTATCATTATATTAGTATTAGAAGCTTAATAAATGATATTATAAGGTTACCTGGTCTGTTTCAGTTAAAAACAGAAAATCGGTTTAACCGGGTTCACAATTTACTGGTGCAGCTTAGCACCAGCACTCTCTGATGACTTTAGCAATGATAAGGCCTATTTATACATGTTTTATTCTCACAATAAATATGTTACTAGTGTCATTTATGCTAGTAGCTCATAAAATAATTTTTAGAGATGTTTTTACAAGTGTTTCGATACATCTAGTTTTAGTAGTTATACACCTGAGATATTTTAATATTATTTTAATCCACCTCCAAGCCAACCAATCACAACTCACCCTACACCTCCAAGACACTCCAAGGCTGGTCATTTACTCCCTTTGGCCGAAAATAACAAGAGAGAAAAGAGAGAAACTTTCATGAATACTTAATCTTCAAAACTTGATTTCTTCTGAACTAAAACTCAAACCAAAATTCCGATTTCACCAAGATGATCCTCTCTTCTTCCTCTACATAACCATGTAACTTATCAAGGCTGGAAATAAGGTGAGATGGCTGTTCCTTTCCCCTTTCAATTTGGTTTTGAAGGAAACATGCTTAAACATGTGTTTTCTTGATGTTCTTCCTTAGGAATCATGCTTAACTTGACTTCAGGGCCAAGAAATGTTAATTTCCAGCAAGTCTAAGGTGAGATATCCCTTCCTAATGTGCTGAGAGAGATTTTATCAGTTGAGGGTTTGTGGATTTAAAGTTGTTCTTGATGTGATTTAGGAGGAAAAAGTGCTTTAAGAACACTTCAAAGAGTAACCGGACTTGGAGCAGCAAATCAAGGTAGGGTTCGACGAATTTAATCTTGATTGATTGTGTTTGAGTTCTGTGATTATGATATGGTTTGGCTGTGCTTGAAATTGATTGTTTGTATGAGTAATTCTTGTTGAAATTTTGTGAAAATTTGATGAAATTTGATGAAATTCAAGCTATGAATGTGTGTTCTTGTTGCTGCTGGTAAAATGAAACCTAGAGCTTAAATTGAGGTTCAATTTATGTTTAAAACATGTAGGAAATATGGGGTTTTAGTAGATGGGAATTTATTTTGAATTTTGGTAAAAATCGATTGCTGAAAAGACTACAAAACGGGTAAAAATAGAGAAATAATCTGAAGAATATACGAAGAACTCGAAGAACACTTTGAGTGTGGTGAAGAACATTGAAGAACAGCTTTTAGATCTTAGAAAGGGCAAGGAAGTAAAAAATTTGGTATTTGGGGGGTTATTTAGTAATTTCTGAAAGTTAGGGTGGTTAAAGTAGAAATATTAAAAGTTACGAGTGGTAAAAAGTGAATTTTAAAGGTTAAAAGTAAAAGGTAAGGTAATTTTCGAAAATATATTAATAAAATAATAAATAATAATAAAATATTAAATAATAATATTTAATTAAAAATAATATTTTAATAAAAATAATAAAATAATGCGAAAAAGACAGTTTTTTGTAAAAGCTTTAGAAAGACAACTTTAAGCGCAGAATCTCATAATTACCTTCATAAAACACCTAGGGAGTGGTAATAACATGATAGTGAGGCAAAGATAAAGGAAATATAAGAAGTTAAATAAAAGATTAAAACCAAAGAAAAGTCTGTAAAGTCTTAATGACAGAAAAACAGACAGAAATTAATGAACGAACTAGGGCAACATAGTTAGTCCTTGAGTTGCGACTAGGGTTAGGTATTATATGAAAAGTTAAACTATTTCAGTATAGACTTAATGAACCTATACTTGGGATAGGCTAACTATTCATACCGAAATTTACATAAGCTTTAAATACATACGTTAAACAGAGAAATCAGAGAAAAGTAAAGAGATACAGAGAAGAGAGTAATCAAAGTAGAGTAAAGAGAAAAATTGAAAAGAGTAGTATAATAAAATGCAAAGGACCTGTTGAAGGGTCATTTATTGCTTAAAGCAACCCAAGAGGTGCTTGTTTGTTTATTTGTTGCATTAAGGCAACTCCAGAGTTATTTGTTTGTTCATCTGCTGCATTGAGGCAGTCAGATAGATGGTGGTGTGACCACTGAGAATGCTTTCCTGCGGTACAGATCCATACTTTAATTCTGTAAGGCAGAGGGGTTATTTCCTGCTACAGAAGTACCGTGATCACCTGTTCCATTTTTGTAGTGGCAGAGGGGTTATTTCCTATATACAGAAGGTGTGTCGGCATATATCCCTGGAGTGGCAGATGTGTTATTTCCTGCGTGCAGTGGACCTTGTGGTGGTAGAGGGGTTATTTCCTGTACACAGGGGTATAGCCAACTGGAAAGCCATACCCGTTTCAGCTGCTTTAGATTACGTCGGGAGCGGGTAGAAACCGACAGATGAGCTCATTACCTGCACTAGGGCTAGACATGCATCATTCTTGGTTGTACATTTTCTCTATTATGATTGTTGCATGAATGTACGCTTTCTTTGTTTGTATTCTATTCTCCGTGCTTGTGTCTGTATTTTACTTTCTTGTATTTTTCTGTTTGTGTACTATTTTCTGTTTTCTTTATTTTCTCTATTTATCTGTCTTCTATTTACTACTTCTATATATTCTGTTATTCATCTGCCAAACAACACAGAATTAATGAACTTAACTAATAACCCTGACCCTACTAAGAACTCCGCAGTTCTTACCCATTCTCTCTCCCTTCTCCCTCCAGATGGAAGCGTGAGTACCCTTCCGTAGCTCGCTGATGACTGCCCGTAAAGAGGATTCCGCTCTAGGTAGTCTTCTGAGTCTAGGGAGAATCCCGTTCTCTGTTCATATGTATATACGATGAGACCAGCCAACGTTTACATCCCGTTTGTACGCAAACTTTAACCTAAATCTTTTGTACAAGACTCTTGTTTTGTGGAAACTTGATGAGGTACTAGAGTGACGTCATATGGCAATGACTGATCGTGCATAGGAGTGATAGACGATCTTCCACCTTTTGATGATGTTCCACCCGACTTGAGTTTTGAAGACTTAGAACGTACTTTCCCTCACTTTAGTTGTTTAGAGGGACTAGGTGAGTGCAGAGTCTAGGCTAGTTTGGGTGCCAGCTTAGGGACTTCTTGAACAGGTCAGGGCATGGGATGTTGTATGTATATATATGTATATAGATATTATTTAGCTATATCTAGGGTTGTTCTAACTAAAGATCTTTACTCTAATAAAGGCTGGTTCACGGAATGTTATCAACTACTTGAGATGTATTTATGTATGGTTGTTTATAACTGTTTATTCTATTATTATTTATGAATTACTTATGAATGATTCTATTTATTAATCCAAACGTTTTTTAAAAAAAAGTACCTCGCAAACTAATTACGCTTTTAACAACGAATCAGGCTCATATAATAATAATAGATAATAATTAGGATGACAAATTGGTAGCGCTCAGTTTCCGGTATGTCCTAGGCATATCGAAAACTGGGTCGTTACACACTGCAAGGCTAATCATCTGTTGGTTCTCACTCATGCTGGAATAGGATCCATTGATCCTTTTGCGTCTGTCACTACGGCCAACCCTTGTGAGTTTGAAGCTCGTCACAGTCATTCAATCCCTGAATCCTAGTCGGAATTCCACAGATAATGTTTAGACTTTCCAGATTCTCAAGAATGTTGCCAATAGATTCTAGCTTATACCACGAAGATTCTGATTAAGGAATCCAAGAGATACACATTCAATCGAAGGTAGAACGGAGGTGGTTGTCAGGCACGCGTTCATAGATTGAGAACGGTGATGATGTCATGGATCATCCCATCCATCATATTGAAGTGCGAATGAACATCTTAGATAGAAACAAGCATGTTTGAATAGTAAACAGAAATAATTGCATTAATTCATCAAGACGCTGCAGAGCTCCTCACCCCCAACAATAGAATTTAGAGACTCATGCCGTCAAAAAGTATAAAGTTCAGATCTAAAATTTCATGAGGTACAAAATAAGTCTCTAAAAGTTGTTTAAATACTAAACTAGTAACCTAGGTTTACAAAAAATGAGTAAACTAAGATAGATAGTGCAGAAATTCACTTCTGGGGCCCACTTGGTGTGTTCTGGGGCTAAGACTTGAGCTTCTCACATGCCTGGGGTTTTCTGGAGTTAAACGTCAGGTTGTAACCTGTTTCTGGCGTTTAACTCCAACTTGCAACCTGTTTCTGGCGTTCAATGCCAGAATGCAACATGGAACTGGCGTTAAATGCCAGTTTACGTCATTTATCTTTGAGCAAAGTATGGACTAATTGAGAGCGTGCCAATTGGACTCCTGTAGCTCCAAAAAATCCATTCCGTGTGCAGGTAGGTCAGAATCCAACAACATCAGCAGTCCTTTTTTAGCCTGAATCAGATTTTTACTCAGCTCCATCAATTTCAGCTAGAAAATACCTGAAACCACAGAAATACACACAAACTCATAGTAAAGTCCAGAAATATGAATTTTGCCTAAAAACTAATAAAAATATACTAAAAACTAACTAAAACATACTAAAAACTACATGAAATTACCCCCAAAAAGCGTATAAAATATCCGCTCATCACAACACCAAACTTAAACTGTTGCTTGTCCCCAGGCAACTAGATAAATAAAATAGGATAAAAAGAAGTTAAGAAGCAATAATATCTTAGAGTTTTAAGTGAAGCTTGGATTCTAATTAGATGAGCGGGGCTAGTAGCTTTTTGCTTCCGAATAGTTTTGGCATCTCACTTTATCTTTTGAAATTCAGAATGATTGGTATCCATAGGAACTCAGAATTTAGATAGTATTATTGATTCTCCTAGTTTAGTATGTTGATTCTTGAACACAGCTACTTTATGAGTCTTGGTCGTGGCCCTAAGCACTTTGTTTTCCAGTATTACCACTGGATACATAAATGCCACAGACACATAACTGGGTGAACCTTTTCAGATTGTGACTTAGCTTTGCTAAAGTCCCCAGTTAGAGGTGTCCAGAGCTCTTAAGCACACTCTTTTTGCTTTGGATCACGACTTTAACCACTCAGTCTCAAACTTTTCACTTGGACCTGCATGCCACAAGCATATGGTTAGGGACAGCTTGATTTAGCCGCTTAGGCCTGGATCCTTTTCACCCTTGCCTTTTGGTTTAAAGGGCTATTGGCTTTTTCTATTGCTCATTCTCTTCTTTTTCTTTCACTGCTTTTTCTTGCTTCAAGAATCAATTTCATGATTTTTCAGATCAACAATAATATTTCTCTTGTTCATCATTCTTTCAAGAGCCAACAATTTTAACATTCATAAAATTCAATATAAAAAATATGCACTGTTCAGGGCATTCATTCAGAAGACAAAAAGTATTGCCACCACATATAAATAATTAGAATTTTCCTTATTAAAAGCTCGAAAAAATATTGCCTCCTTATTTTAAAAATCTATTATTTTATTTATGTTTGATGATGATGAGAAAAATAAATTATAGCTTAATTGGAGATAAAATTAAAATAGATATACTAATTACTACTACTCATATATAAATTCTAAGGTAAATTCCTAAAAAGAACAACAATCACAGAGTTAAGGCTAAAGATAAGGACTCAACAACCTTTATTTTGGGAGGTGGATGGTCCTTTAATCTGTGGGATGCTTGGTCCTTCAAGAGAGCTTCTGACGCTTCAGTTCCATCAGTTCATGCCCTTGCTCTTCTTGTTCTCTAAGCAGTTTGCAAAGCATGCTACTTTGATTTTGCTGTTTGACGTTAGGATTTTTGCCAGTAAGGAATTTCATAAAAACAGTCACGTTGTAGATATAGTCTCTAAACCGACAGAAATCCCTTCGTACAAATGTTTTGTTTGTCACAAGTAACAAACCCCTAAATAAATTGATAACCGAGTATTTAAACCTCGGATCGTATGTTCTTATTTGCAGGGAGGTATGTTCTTATTATTGGCAATGAAAAAGGTAAAATTGGGGTTTTGGAAGTAAGGTGCGAATATATTATATGACAAGTAAAATAAAATAATAATAGCTGTAAAATAAACCTTTGGAAAAAAGAACTGGAGGTCCTTCCCTAGTTATCCTTATCAATTGATGAGAATTGGATTTTTCTCCCACTTTGTTAACCTCTAACTATGAAGGTAAGTTAAGTGGATGAATTCCAATTTTCAATCAACAATGAGTTTGATAACTCTAGAGTCACCAATTATTTAACCACAGCCAAGAATGTAAAAAGCTAAATTAAAATTATAAATATCTGAAATACCTTCAATTCATTCAAAGCAGTAAAATCTAACATGGAAAATATTCATAAGCCAATTGGGCAACAGGAAAATCCAAATTATTTATATCAATAAAAAAAAAAAAGCAATCATCAATCTGAAATATCTCAAATAACATTAATTAAGAAAATCAATCTAAACATGGAACATTGAAAATAAATAAAAATAAAGAACCTGGGATTGAGAGTCACTCCTAAAACTAAGAGAAGTCCTAATCCTAATCCTAAGAGAGAGGAGAGAACCTCTCTCAAAACTAAATCTAAATCATGGAAAAGTAAATTATGAAAAGCCCTCATGAATGGATGCATTCCCCCACTTTATAACCTCTGGTCTATGCTTTCTGGACTTGGATTTGGGCCAAAAAGGGGTTTAGAACTCGCTAGGGCGTGTTCTGTAATTTTCTGGTGCGTGGCCTCTGTCACGCGTCCCCGTGGGTCACGCGGTCGCGTCATTCGTAGCTTTTCCTTGCCACGCGGTCGCGTCAGTCATGTGATCGCGTCATGTGCGTTCTGCTTATGGCACGCGGTCGTGTCAGTCATGCGGCCGCGTCGCTGAATCTTCGCTTCTGGCACGCGATCGCGTCGTCCATGCGATCGCGTGAACACCAGTTTCCTTAAGGCTCTATTTTGCTTTCTCCTTCCATTTTTTTATGTTTCCTTTTCCATCCGTGATGCATTCGCATATTTACCATTTTACTTAGTTAGTTTAGTTAGTTTTAGCTTTGCTTTATTCATTTTCTTTGAAATAAATAGACAAATTTGTGAACTTTTCCTCCATGCATTCATGAACCAAGAATTTAGTGAAATTTGACATAATCCATGCAAATGATTCAAGAAGCTTATATGCAAATTAAGGTGAATGATTTCCTTGAAATTTAATGCATGAGATGGCAAAACTTTGAGAAAAGCTCTTTGGTTTATGATAGGTGATGAAGCAAGAAGACAATGATGCAAGGAAATCTTGGAGCAAGAAGGAGATGTATGTTGCCAACTTGATCCTCAAGTTGGCAACGCCCAATTGATGCAACCAGGATGAGAGAGCACGTTGGCAACTTGGTTTCCAAGTTGCCAACGCCCAAAGTGGTGCTGCCAGGAGGTGTAGCACGTTGGCAACTTGGAAACCAAGTTGCCAACGTGCTAGTGCACAATCAGCGGAAATTGCAGCCTGACCTTCCCCTCTTCAAGGATGAATATCTTGAACCACAAGGATCCAATTGGCATGATTCCAATTGCGTTGAGAAGCTGACATCAAGAGCTTTCCAACGATATACAATAGTCCATAATGTGGCAAGGAATGGAAGCTCAAATCAGAGGGAAACTTAAGCCCCAAATGCAAGGAAATGAAGCATTGCAAGTTGCCAACTTGAAGACCAAGTTGGCAACGCCAGAGCCACCAGGGGAGGATGTCACCACGTTGCCAACGCCAACACCAAGTTGGCAACGCCCAGGCAAGCAAAGAGCTGAGCCAAGGAGAGCTCGAGGGCGTTGCCAACGCGGGAATGAAGAGGCGTTATTCAAGGCAACGCACACAAGCAAACTTGGCCCAAGAGGAGGAGAAGCTGGCGTTGCCAACGCCAAGTTATGAAGGCGTGTTCCTTGGCAACGTAGCAAGCAACTTTGGCATCAAATGGGGAGCTCGAGCACGTTGTTGAGCTAGGAACCATGGGCGTGTTCCTTGGCAACGCATGCAAGCTAGGAATATGGGCACACGAGGGCGTTGCTAACTTGGAAATGAACTGGCGTGTTCTTCAATAACGCCAGGGACAAGATCTTGGGTGCCAACCATGTTGCCAACGCCAATCTTGGGCACCAACCACGTTGCCAACTTGGGATTGCATGGGCGTGTTCATCAACAACTCCAACAAACCTGGCAGCCTGACCTTGCTCTCTTCCATGGAGTATATCTTGAGTTGTAGACCTTCAAATGATGCACTCTCAACGGCATTGAAAAGTAGACATCCAGAGCTTTCCAACCATATATCATAGTATGGGGTTGACATTCGTTTAAAGCTTCAAAAGCGGGCTTCATTTAGAGCTTCAGAATCTGAAGGCGTTGGCAACGTGGAAATACAAAGGCGTTTTTGCCAAAAACGCCTGCGATTTTAGCAGCCTGACCATGTCCCCTTCAATGGAGCATAACTTGAGCTACAGAGATCCAAATTGAGTGATTCCAGTTGCGTTGGAAAGCTGACATTCAGAGCTTTCCAACCATATATAATAGTCTATAGTGAAGCACAAAATTGAAGCCGAACCAGAGTCATCTTTAGGCCCTAAAAACAAGAACATGAAGTGAAATTCAAGAAGGCTAGAGATTAGCCTAGAAGTGTGGCTCGAGCACGTTGCCAACGTGCTAGATAGGGGGCGTGTTTTGCAACAACGCCAGCCCCAAGCCCTTGCCTTGGGAGAGTAAGGCACGAGCACGTTGCCAACTTGGGGTTTAAGGTGCGTATTTGGCAACAACTTGGCAACAACTTGGCAGCTTGACCTTACCTTCTTTGAGGAACCATAACTTGAGCTAGGAAAGTCCAATTGAGGTGATTCCAGTGGCATTAGAAAATAGACATCAAGAGCTTTCCAATGATGTATAATAGTCCATATTGAGGCTGAAGGTTGACACTCAAATTCTGGGCTACATTTAGCATGAAAGTAGAGCCAAGAAGAGGAAAAGCAAGTTGTTGGCAACAACTTGGGCTAGCAACGCCCAAGTCTCATACTTCACTACCAGGAAAATGTCTTGCACGTTGCCAACGTGCATTTGGCCTGGAGTTAGTGCCAATAACGCCAAGCCAATGGGCCAGAAACATGATAAATAAACTCTTCCATTCCAAGTCTAGCAACACTTCCAATTGAGCCAAGAATTCAACAATGAGAAAGCCCACATTGCTAACCCAAATTGAAGATCTCTGAAGAGTTTTAGGAGTAGTATAAATAGAAGAGATTGATGTACTTGTAGGGGACTTTTGGACTTTTGGACTTTTACACTTTTACTTTATTTTTGACACTTAGACATTTTTACACTTTGGAGCACTTGTATTTGGGAACTTTTGGTACTTCCGAGAGAAGACCCAGAGAGCTACTCTTGGTTCATCTTGGAACTTCTCTTTTTCATTTTCTTTAAGCTTTAAGCATTCTTCTTCTTCTTCATCATCTTCCTTTACACTTAGTTTAATTTTTGTTAATGGCATTTGTTGTTGAACTTGGAGCAATGACTCACTAAACCCCACTTTCATTAGGGGGAAGAGCTCTGCTAGTTGAAATGTATTGGTGAACTCATCTTCTCCTCCTCAATTCTAGTGGTTGATCTAAAGAGGGAACTCTTGTTCTTCAAAGATTCAACCACCATCGAGAGAGGGGTTAATCTATGTGAATTATGTGGTGAGTTTGAGGAATGAGCCACATAATTCAGTTTAGAGTTCATCTTTTCATGATTTCTTTAATCAATATACCTTGGTTAGTATGTGAGATGTAACTCTCCTTGGTTGAGACTATGGAAATTGTGTGGCTGGATTAAGTTTGAGCATCATCTCTTCTCATGAACAAATAGATCACGAGAGTGGCATTTGGTTATGTTGAGAGAAATTGAATCACCAAGAGATTGGGATTTAATTACCCAATTGCCATGGATCTAAACCCATGATTGAGAAGGATTTGACCAACATCAATTCATGAACACTAGCATCTCTGATCCCTAATGATCTTCTCCATCATCAATTCTTATTTCTTTTACTTCTAGTTGTTTGATTACCCATAACCCAATTCCCTTTTACATTCTGTCAATTTATTATTCTTGTCATCTACATTTTGTTCTTTCAATTCCTGCCATTTACTCTTATGTTCTTTAAATTTCTGCACCCTTTAATTCCTTGCCATTTATCTTTGATGTTATTTAAGTTTCTTGCAATTTAAGATTCAGTTATTTACTTCCATTTTATTTCTACATTCTTGTTCTTAATTGCCATTTAAATTCCTGTAATTATGTTCAAAAGTCACATTGCTCATAAAATCAAAATCATGTTTGCTTGACTAAATTTACCATTAACTAAAGTTGCTTAATCTACCAATCTCCGTGGGATCGACCTCACTCTTAGTGAGTTTTATTACTTGATGCGACCCGGTATACTTGCCGGTAATTACGTGAAATCTTAATTTTTACGTATCAATCCTCTAAGTCATTCCGCCTTAGAAAATCTGAAACTACTCAACATACTAATCACGGCATCGAATGGAAATAAAGGTAATTAAAATAATTAATTTTTAAAGCTTAGGAAACAAGTTTTTCACAATACGACATAATAAGGAAGGGAAAGTAAAACCATGCAATTAATGTGAATAAGTAGGTGAAGGATTATATAAATCACTCAAATTAAGCACAAAAGAACTCACGAAATATGGGTTTATCAACCTCCCCACACTTAAACACTAGCATGTCCTCATGCTAAATCCAAGGTAAATAATTAAGGTTAAAGTGATGGAATGCAATGCAACCTAAATTAAATGCAACTAAATGCAAATTGTTTTTACCTACTTGGTTAAAAATAAATAAGTTCTTCAAGACAAATATGAACTGGATTTTACTAATTCAAATCACAAAATACAATACAAATAACTTCCAAGAAGAAGATAGCTCATGAAAGCAGGGAACATAGAATTGAGCACTGAACCCTTGGTAGTGTATATCATTCTAACTTTCAAGTGTCTAGGGTCAATTCTCTCAATTCTCTACTAATCTTGCTTTCTATAGCTTGATCTTTGATGAGCGGATAATTTGTATGCTTTTTGGCATTGTTTTTAGTATGTTTTTAGTATGATCTAGTTAGTTTTTAGTATATTTTTATTAGTTTTTAGCTAAAATTCACTTTTCTGGACTTTACTATGAGTTTGTGTGTATTTCTGTGATTTCAGGTATTTTCTGGCTGAAATTGAGGGTCCTGAGCAAAAATCTGATTCTGAGACCAAAAAGGACTGCAGATGCTGTTGGATTCTGACCTCCCTGAACTCGAAGTGGATTTTCTGGACCTACAGAAGCCCAATTGGCGCGCTCTCAACGGCATTGAAAAGTAGACATCCTGGGCTTTCCATCAATATATGATAGTCCATACTTTGCCCAAGATTTGATGGCCCAAACCGGCGTGGCAAATCAGCCTCAGAAATTCCAGCGTTAAACGCCGGAACTGGCATGAAACTTGGAGTTAAACGCCCAAACTGGCATGAGAACTGGCGTTTAACTCCAGAAAACGTCTCTACACATAAAAGCTTCAATGCTCAGCCCAAGCACACACCAAGTGGACCCAGAAGTGGATTTTTACGTCATTTACTCATTTCTGTACACCCTAGGCTACTAGTTTACTATTAATAGGATCATTTGACATTGTATCGGAACCTTATGACCTCATGACACTTTTACACCTTTCTTTGTGTACTTTCCACGGCATGAGTCTCTAAACCCCATGGTTGGGGGTGAGGAGCTCTGCTGTGTCTTGATGGATTAATGCAATTACTACTGTTTCTCATTCAATCATGCTTGCTTCCATTCTAAGATAATACTTGTTCTTAATCCGGATGAATGTGATGATCTGTGACAATCATCATCATTCTCAATCATGAACGTGTGACTGACAACCACCTCCGTTCTACCTTAGATTAAGTAGTTATCTCTTGGATTCTTTAATCGGAATCTTCGTGGTATAAGCTAGGACTGATGGCGGCATTCAAGAGAATCCGGAAGGTCTAAACCTTGTCTGTGGTATTCTGAGTAGGATTCGATGATTGAATGACTGTGACGTGCTTCAATCTCCTGAAGGCGGGGCGTTAGTGACAGACGCAAAAGAATCACTGGATTCTATTCCGGCCTGATTGAGAACCGACAGATGAATTCCGCTATGCTGTAACAGAGCATATGCAATCGCTTTCACTGAGAGGATGGGAGGTAGCCATTGACAACGGTGAAACCCTACATACAGCTTGCCATGGAAGGAGACTTGCGTGTTTGAAGAAGAAGACAGTAGGAAAGCAGAGATTCAGAAGATGGAGCATCTCCAAACCTCAACCTATTCTCCATTACTGCAAAACAAGTAATCATTTCATGTTCTCCTGCTTTTCACAATCAATCCTGATAATTTCTGATATCCTGACTAAGATTTACAAGATAACCATAGCTTGCTTCAAGCCGACAATCTCTGTGGGATCGACCCTTGCTCACGCAAGGTATTACTTGGACGACCCAGTACACTCGCTGGTTAGTTGTGCGGGATTGCAAAAGTGTGATTGCAATTTCGTGCACCAAGTTTTTGGCGTCGTTGCCGGGGATTGTTGAGTTTGGACAACTGACGGCTTATCTTGTTGCTTAGATTAGGACTGTTTTATTTTTGTTGGTTTAGAGTCTTTTAGTTGAGTCTAGTTCCATATTCTAAGTTTGGTGTCAATTGCATGCTTTTGTTTTCCTTTTGATTTTCGATTTTTGCATGTTTTTAGTCCCTTTTTGATTTACAAAAATTCTAAGTTTGGTGTCCTCTTTGTGTTTTTCCCTTAAAAATTTTCGAAAACTGTGTGTTTGATTTTCTAAAATTTTAAGTTTGGTGTCTTTTTGTGTTTTTCTCTTTCCTCTTTTCAAAATCAAATCTTTTTCATAAAAATTTTTCAATCATATCTTTTTAATTGCTGTTTTCAAAATCTTTTTGATTAACTAATTGATTCAGTTTTCAATTTACTTAGATCTTATTTTCTTTTTGATTTTCGAATTTTTATTTTAATTTTCCTCTGTTTTATTTTAGTTTTTCGTTTATTCAAAAAAAAAAAACAACAAAAACAAAATTTATCTCTTTGCAATCATCATCATTTCCCTTTTGTCCATCATGGACTTAAGTGGGATTAATCAGTCCAAAAGGACTCTGGGGTCATATGCTAACCCCATTACAGCTGCATATGGGAGTAGCATCTGTACACCTCCCATCAAAGCAAGCAGCTTTGAACTAAATCCTCAACTCATTATCATAGTGCAGCAAAATTGCCAGTATTCCGGTCTTCCACAGGAAGAACCTACTGAGTTTCTGGCACAGTTTTTACAAATTGCTGACACAGTACATGATAAAGAGGTAGATCAGGATGTCTACAGACTATTGTTGTTTCCATTTGCTGTAAAAGATCAAGCTAAAAGATGGTTGAATAACCAACCTACAGCAAGCATAAAGACATGGAAACAGTTGTCAGACAAATTCCTGAGTCATTTTTACCCTCCAAAAAGGATGACACAGTTAAGGCTGGACATCCAAGGCTTTAAACAAGAGGATAATGAATCCCTTTATAATGCCTGGGAGAGGTATAGAGGTATGCTAAGGAAATGTCCCTCTGAAATGTTTTCAGAGTGGGTACAGTTAGACATTTTCTATTATGGGCTTACAGAAAAAGCTCAGATGTCTTTAGACCACTCAGCTGGTGGATCTATACACATGAGGAATACAATTGAAGAAGCTCAAGAGCTTATAGACACTGTTGCTAGAAACTAATATTTGTATTCTAGCAATGAGTTCTCTCCAAAAGAGGAAGTCATGACAGTAGTCACTGACCCTAATCCTCAAGAACAGATAAAAGAGCTTAATCAACAATTGCTCCTGATGACAGAACAGTTAGCAGACTTTAAAGAGATGCTCTATGAAACTAAAGTTTCTAACAAGAGCATAGAACTGCAGTTGAATCAAGCAAAACAGCAAATATCTAAACAGATAACAGAGGAATGTCAAGCAGTTCAATTGAGGAGTGGGAAGACCCTGAATAACACTGCTCAAAAGAGTAAAAAGCCAAACAAGGAACAATTGACAGAGGACGACCAAACCACTGTTCAAAATCCCTCTGAGGACAGTAAGAGCCCAGAGAGGAATGCTATTGGCGTTCAAACGCCAGAAAGGGAAGGAAAGCTGGCGTTAAACGCCCATTCCTTGCCCAGTTCTGGCGTTCAAACGCCAGAAAAGGGGGAAAAGTTGGCGTTTAACGCCCAAACTTCACCCATTCCTAGCGTTCAGACGCCTGGGGAGAATCAGACACCTGAGAGTGCTAACAGTAATCCCTCTAACAAGGCTTCTTCAACCACTTCTGTAAGGAATAAACCTGCAGCATCTAAGGTTGAAGAATATAAAGCCAAGATGCCTTATCCTCAAAAACTCCGCCAAGCGGAGCAGGATAAGCAATTTGCCCGCTTTGCAGACTATCTAAGGACTCTTGAAATAAAGATTCCGTTTGCAGAGGCACTTGAGCAAATACCTTCTTATGCTAAGTTCATGAAAGAAATCTTAAGTCATAAGAAGGATTGGAGAGAAACTGAAAAAGTGTTTCTCACTGAAGAATGCAGTGCAGTGATATTAAAGAGCTTACCAGAAAAGCTTCAAGATCCAGGGAGCTCTATGATACCATGCACATTAGAAGGTGCTTGCACCAAGACAGCTCTATGTGATCTTGGAGCAAGCATCAATCTAATACCTGCATCCACTATCAGAAAGCTTGGGTTGACTGGAGAAGTCAAACCAACCCGGATATGCCTCCAACTTGCTGATGGCTCCATTAAACACCCATCAGGCATAATTGAGGACATGATTGTCAAGGTTGGGCCATTTGCCTTTCCCACTGACTTTGTGGTGCTGGAAATGGAGGAGCACAAGAGTGCAACTCTCATTCTAGGAAGACCCTTCCTAGCAACTGGACGAACTCTCATTGATGTGCAAAAAGGGGAAGTCACCTTGAGAGTCAATGAGGATGAGTTCAAGTTGAATGCTGTAAAAGCTATGCAGCATCCAGACATACCAAATGACTGCATGGGCGCTGACATTATTGACTCTCTGGTAGAAGAGATCAATATGACTGAAAGCCTAGAATCAGAGCTTGAGGACATCTTCAAGGATGCTCAAACTGATCAAGAAGAACTAGAGGAGGTAAAGGAATTGTCGAAAATTCCTCAGGAGGAGGATAAGCCTCCCAAGCCTGAACTCAAACCACTACCACCATCCCTGAAATATGCATTTCTGGGAGAGGGTGACACTTTTCCAGTGATTATAAGCTATGCTTTAAACTCACAGGAAGAGGAAGCACTGATTCAAGTGCTAAGGACACACAAGACAGCTCTTGGGTGGTCCATAAGTGATCTTAAGGGCATTAGCCCAGCTAGATGCATGCACAAGATCCTACTGGAGGATAATTCCAAACCAGTGGTCCAACCACAGAGGAGGCTAAATCCTGCCATGAAGGAGGTGGTGCAGAAAGAGGTCACTAAGTTACTAGAGGCTGGGATTATTTATCCTATTTCTGATAGCCCCTGGGTGAGCCCTGTCCAAGTTGTTCCCAAAAAGGGAAGCATGACAGTGGTTCATAATGAAAAAAATGAACTGGTTCCTACAAGGACAGTCACAGGGTGGCGCATGTGTATTGACTACAGAAGGCTCAATACAGCCACCAGAAAGGATCATTTTCCTTTACCATTCATAGACCAAATGCTAGAAAGACTAGCTGGCCATGATTATTACTGCTTTTTGGATGGCTATTCAGGCTACAACCAAATTGCAGTAGATCCTCAGGACCAAGAGAAAACAGCATTCACCTGCCCTTCTGGCGTGTTTGCCTACAGGAGGATGCCTTTCGGTCTGTGCAATGCACCTGCAACCTTTCAGAGGTGCATGCTCTCTATCTTCTCAGATATGGTAGAGAAATTTCTGGAAGTCTTCATGGATGACTTTTCAGTATATGGAGACTCATTTAGCTCCTGTCTTAATCACCTAGCACTTGTCCTGAAAAGGTGCCAAGAGACTAACCTGGTTTTAAACTGGGAGAAATGTCACTTTATGGTGACTGAAGAAATTGTCCTTGGGCACAAAATTTCAAGCAGGGGAATAGAGGTGGATAAGGCAAAGGTAGAGGTAATTGAAAAATTACCACCACCTGCCAATGTTAAGGCAATCAGAAGCTTTCTGGGGCATGCAGGATTCTACAGAAGGTTTATAAAGGATTTTTCGAAAATTGCAAAACCTCTGAGTAACCTGTTAGCTGCCGACACACCATTTGTGTTTGATACACAGTGTCTGCAGGCGTTTGAGACCCTGAAAGCTAAGCTCATCACAACTGAGATGACTGGTGCTGTGACCATGCCATTGGTGCAGTGTTGGGACAGAGGCATAACAAGCTTCTGCACGTCATTTACTATGCCAGCCGTGTTCTAAATGACGCACAGAAGAACTACACAACCACAGAAAAAGAGTTACTTGCAGTGGTCTATGCCATTGACAAGTTTAGATCCTATCTAGTGGGATCCAAAGTGGTTGTGTACACTGACCATGCTGCTCTTAAATATCTACTCACAAAGCAGGATTCAAAACCCAGGCTCATCAGATGGGTGTTGCTTCTGCAAGAGTTTGATATAGAAATAAGAGACAGAAAAGGGACAGAGAACCAAGTAGCTGATCATCTGTCCCGAATAGAACCAGTAGCTGGGGCGTCCTTCCCTTCTACTGAGATTTCTGAGACTTTTCCAGATGAGCAATTATTTGCCATTCAGGAAGCTCCATGGTTTGCAGATATTACAAATTTTAAAGCTGTGAGGTTCATTCCCAAAGAGTACAGCTACGTGCAGAGAAAGAAATTAATTTCAGATGCCAAGTACTACCTCTGGGATGAACCATATCTCTTTAAGAGATGTGCTGACGGAGTGATCCGCAGGTGTGTACCTAGAGAAGAAGCACAAAGGATCCTATGGCACTGCCATGGATCACAGTATGGAGGACATTTTGGAAGTGAGCGAACAGCCACTAAAGTCCTCCAATGTGCCTTCTACTGGCCTACTCTCTATAAAGATTCCCGAGAGTTTGTGCGTAACTGTGACAGTTGCCAAAGAGCTGGTAACCTGCCTCATGGATATGCCATGCCTCAAAAAGGGATATTAGAGATAGAATTGTTTGATGTATGGGGAATTGACTTCATGGGGCCATTCCCACCATCATACTCAAACACTTACATTCTGGTGGCAGTGGACTATGTATCTAAGTGGGTAGAAGCAATTGCTACACCCACTAATGATACCAAGACCGTACTGAAATTCCTCCAGAAAAATATTTTCAGCAGATTTGGCGTTCCCAGAGTGCTAATTAGTGACGGGGGCACTCATTTCTGCAATAAACAGCTACACCTTGCTATGGTTAGATATGGAATTAGCCACAAAGTGGCAACTCCGTATCATCCACAGACAAATGGGCAAGCTGAGGTCTCTAACAGAGAGCTAAAGAGAATCCTGGAACGGACTGTGATGGCCCGAAGAAAGGATTGGGCAAAGAGCTTGGATGATGCTCTGTGGGCATACAGAACAGCATTCAAGACTCCTATAGGAACCTCTCCATACCAACTGGTGTATGGGAAGGCCTGTCATTTGCCTGTGGAACTGGAACATAAAGCCTACTGGGCAACCAGATTCCTAAACATGGATGCACAGTTAGCTGGTGAAAAAGACTGCTCCAGCTAAATGAGCTAGAGGAGTTCAGACTCAATGCCTTTGAAAATGCAAAAATTTATAAGGAAAAGGCAAAGAAATGGCATGACAAGAAGTTGTCAACCAGAGTCTTTGAGCCAGGACAAAAAGTTCTGCTCTTCAACTCTAGGCTCAGACTGTTTCCAGGAAAACTCAAATCCCGTTGGAGGGGTCCGTATGTGATTACAGGAGTGTCACCATATGGATATGTTGAGCTTCAGGATATTGATTCTGACAAGAAGTTCATTGTTAATGGACAGAGAATCAAGCACTATCTTGAAGGAAATTTTGAGCAGGAATGCTCAAAACCGAGACTTGAGTGATTCTCAGTGAAGGTCCAGCTAAAGACAGTAAAGAAGCGCTTGCTGGGAGGCAACCCAGTCATTAGTAGGTTGTATGATTAGTTCTTACAGAGGCAAATATCAAAAATGAAGGAATTCACAGAGTTACAGAAGGATTCAGCTCAAAAAGCAGAGAAAATGAGCTTACTGGCGAAAAAACGCCAGTAAGGGGCATTTTGGGCGTTAAACGCCAGAATGGGTACCATTCTGGGCGTTTAACGCCAGGAATGGTGCCATTTTGGGCGTTAAATGCCAGAATGGGCACCATTCTGGGCGTTTAACGCCAGGTGTGCAGCATCCTGGGCGTTTTGAAAAAACGCCCAGTGATAAAGGCTTTCTGGCGTTTAACGCCAGCCAGGGCATCTGGCTGGGCGTTAAACGCCCAAAAGGGGTAGCAATTGGGCGTTAAACGCCAGAATGGGTGCCATTCTGGGCGTTTAACGCCAGAAAGGTGGGGGGACCACATTTTTGTTTTCAACTCAAATTTTTTTCAAACTTTCCTCTTTATACCCATACTCTTCTACATAAATACACTTCAACCTTTCATCATTCACTTTCAAATCTTCACAAATCAAAACCATTCTTCAAATCTATTTCAAATTAATCCCAAATCTTCTTCAAAAACTCACCCTTTTCTCAATTTCTTTCCATATCTTCTCAAATCTCCTTTCAAATCTCTCTTTTTTTTTTCGAAAAAACTCTCCCCCTCACCTTATAAATTCGTGTTTGGCTTCCTCTTTCCACCACACCATTCGAATTTCCTCTTCCTCTCTCTCTCTCTTCTCTTCTTTCTTCTCTTTTTGCTTGAGGACAAGCAAAACCTCTAAGTTTGGTGTGCTTTTCCGTGATCACTAAGCCAAGATTCATCAAGATCATGGCTCCTAAAGGAAAACAAACCAACTCAAGAGGAAAGAAAGAGACTAATCCAAAGAATCTTTGGAATCAAGAGAAGTTCTTAACCAAAGAACATGAAGACCATTATCACAAAATAATGGGTCTGAGGTCAGTGATCCCGGAAGTTAAATTTGATCTGAAAGAAAATGAATATCCGGAGATCCAAGAGCAAATTCGAAACAGAGGATGGAAAGTTCTGACCAATCTTGAAATAAAGGTCGGAAGGAACATGGTTCAGGAATTCTACTCTAATCTGTGGCTAACAGATAAGCAGAGAATGACTGGAACTGCTTACCATACCTACAGAACCATGGTCAGAGGGAAAGTTATGTACTTCCATCTGGACAAAATAAGAGAAATCTTCAAACTACCTCAACTGCAAGATGATCCTGACTCCTTCAATAGGAGGATGGTGAGAGTAGATAAAGGGTTGGATCAAGTTCTAGAGGACATATGCCTCCCTGGGACTAAGTGGATAACCAATTCAAAGGGTGTCCCAAACCAACTCAAGAGGGGAGACCTCAAGCCAATTGCAAGAGGGTGGCTAGACTTTATTGGGCGTTCCATATTGCCCACTAGCAACCGTTCTGAGGTCACCATCAAGAGAGCAGTGATGATTCATTGCATTATGCTTGGAAAAGAAGTGGAAGTCCATCATGTGATTGCTTGTGAGATCTACACAATTGCAAATAAGAATTCCACTGTAACCAAATTGGCTTATCCAAGCCTGATCTCCTTGCTCTGTAAAGAGGCTGGAGTGAAGATGGAAGCAGATGAATTCATACCTATTGAACATCCAATCACCAAGAAGTCAATGGAAGCACAAGGGGCGTGAACTCCAAGAAACGCCAAAAGCTCTCATCTCAAGTTGAGGGAGCATCCACTTCTCAAAATCAAGGTTGTTGAGTCCTAACTCTATGAAAACCTCTATCATTAGGAGCCTATGTTTTGCGTTTTTATCTTCTTCTGTTTTGCTTTATTTTTTTTCTCTAGTCTCATTCTATATCTATTTTTGAGTCTTGTTTTAATTCATAATTAATAAAATTGAATTTTTATGCCTTGAAGATATGAATGTCCTATGAATCCATCACCTCTCTTAAATGAAAAATGCTTTAATCACAAAAGAACAAGAAGTACAGGATTTCAAAATTTATCATTGAAACTAGTTGAATTAGTTTGATGTGGTGACAATACTTTTTGTTTTCTGAATGAATGCTTGAACAGTGCATATGTCTCTTGAATTTGTTGTTTTGAGAATGTTAAAATTGTTGGCTCTTGAAAGAATGAGGAAAAAGAGAACTGTTATTGAGGATCTAAAATCATTAGACTGATTCAGGAAAAAGCAGTGGATACAAAAAAAAAATTTCGAAAAAAAAAAGAAAAGAGAAGAAGAAAAGAAAAAGAAAAAGAAAAGAAATAAAGTTGTGATCCAAGGCAACAAGAGTGTGCTTAAGAACCCTGGACACCTCTAATTGGGGACTTTAGCAAAGCTGAGTCACAATCTGAAAAGGTTCACCCAATTATGTGTCTGTGGCATGTATGTATCCGGTGGTAATACTGGAAGACAGAGTGCTTTGGGCCACAGCCAAGACTCATACACTAGCTATGTTCAAGAATCATTATGCTCAACTAAGAGAATCAATAACACTATCTGAGTTCTGAGTTCTTATAGATGCCAATCATTTTGAACTTCAAGGGATAGAGTGAGATGCCAAAACTGTTCGGAGGCAAAAAGCTACTAGTCCCGCTCATCTAATTGGAACTATGTTTCCTTGATATTTTGGAGTCTATAGTATATTCTCTTCTTTTTATCCTATTTTGATTTTCAGTTGCTTGGGGACAAGCAACAATTTAAGTTTGGTGTTGTGATGAGCGGATAATTTGTATGCTTTTTGGCATTGTTTTTAGTATGTTTTTAGTATGATCTAGTTAGTTTTTAGTATATTTTTATTAGTTTTTAGCTAAAATTCACTTTTCTGGACTTTACTATGAGTTTGTGTGTTTTTCTGTGATTTCAGGTATTTTCTGGCTGAAATTGAGGGTCCTGAGCAAAAATCTGATTCTGAGACCAAAAAGGACTGCAGATGCTGTTGGATTCTGACCTCCCTGCACTCGAAGTGGATTTTCTGGAGCTACAGAAGCCCAATTGGCGCGCTCTCAACGGCATTGGAAAGTAGACATCCTGGGCTTTCCAGCAATATATGATAGTCCATACTTTGCCCAAGATTTGATGGCCCAAACCGGCGTGGCAAATTAGCCTCAGAAATTCCAGCGTTAAACGCCGGAACTGGCATGAAACTTGGAGTTAAACGCCCAAACTGGCATGAGAACTGGCGTTTAACTCCAGAAAACGTCTCTACACATAAAAGCTTCAATGCTCAGCCCAAGCACACACCAAGTGGACCCAGAAGTGGATTTTTACGTCATTTACTCATTTCTGTACACCCTAGGCTACTAGTTTACTATTAATAGGATCATTTGACATTGTATCGGAACCTTATGACCTCATGACACTTTTACACCTTTCTTTGTGTACTTTCCACGGCATGAGTCTCTAAACCCCATGGTTGGGGGTGAGGAGCTCTGCTGTGTCTTGATGGATTAATGCAATTACTACTGTTTCTCATTCAATCATGCTTGCTTCCATTCTAAGATAATACTTGTTCTTAATCCGGATGAATGTGATGATCTGTGACAATCATCATCATTCTCAATTATGAACGTGTGACTGACAACCACCTCCGTTCTACCTTAGATTAAGTAGTTATCTCTTGGATTCTTTAATCGGAATCTTCTCGTGTGACGTGCTTCAATCTCCTGAAGGCGGGGCGTTAGTGACAGACGCAAAAGAATCACTGGATTCTATTCCGGCCTGATTGAGAACCGACAGATGAATTCCGCTATGCTGTGACAGAGCATATGCAATCGCTTTCACTGAGAGGATGGGAGGTAGCCATTGACAACGGTGAAACCCTACATACAGCTTGCCATGGAAGGAGACTTGCGTGTTTGAAGAAGAAGACAGTAGGAAAGCAGAGATTCAGAAGATGGAGCATCTCCAAACCTCAACCTATTCTCCATTACTGCAAAACAAGTAATCATTTCATGTTCTCTTGCTTTTCACAATCAATCCTGATAATTTCTGATATCCTGACTAAGATTTACAAGATAACCATAGCTTGCTTCAAGCCGACAATCTCTGTGGGATCGACCCTTGCTCACGCAAGGTATTACTTGGACGACCCAGTACACTTGCTGGTTAGTTGTGCGGGATTGCAAAAGTGTGATTGCAATTTCGTGCACCAATCTTCATCTAACAATCAACAAAAATTTAATGCACTAATACACAAATCAAGAGGTCTTTTAAGGGTTGTAATGGGGCTAGGGTCAAGGTAGGATTGTATTTGGCTAAGTGGACTAAAATTTGAATCCTTAATTAACTGAAACTTTCCCACCTAACTTAAACAATCTTTGTAATCATAATACAACATCTAGCCATCCATTAACCATGTTTTCCACATATTCATGCATTCTAATTTTAAGTACAGTACATATGCATTGCCTTCACTACTTACTTTGGGGCATTTTGTCCCCTTTTTCTTATTTGCTTTTTTTTATGCATATGATTAATTTATTGAATGCATGAACATGTCCTAAACATTTTTTCACATTTTCAGAAAATTCTAACATACTCAATTCTCAAACCAGATGTTTCCAAACCCACTCTTCCCCACACTTAATTTATAAGCATTCTCACTAGTCTAAGCTAACCAAGGATTCAAATTAAGGACATTATTGTTTTTCGCTTAGAGTTAATGATGTGCTAAAATAAAGAACAAAGGGGTAAAATAGGCTTAAAATTGGTTTGCAATAGATAATGAAAGGGTTAAGGCCATCTGGGTATGTAAGCTCAGTGAAACAAGGCCTCAATCAGATAAGTGTATGCATACATTAAACAATGGAAATATAGAATCAAGCAAGACAAAGATCAAATTTTAGAGAGAAAAACACACACCAAAAATAAAATATTGGTTTATAAAATGCAACCAATCAAATAGGCTCAAAATCTCACTGCTTTTGTGTGTTCAAGCTTTAAACTATGTTCCAAAATAATATTTCTTCAAACAAGTGTAACAAAAAAAAAATTTATTCAAATTAGTGAAATTCTCTAAAAATTTTCTTGAAAAAGAAAATATTACTTCAACCAAGTGGTAAAATATGCAAAAAAAAAAATCAAACAAATATGCAATCAATCATGCAAATGCAATAATGAACTATAAAGAAAATTTAAACATTGGTGCTAAAATATGAAGTGACTAACCCATGGAAGTCGGTATCGACCTCCCCACACTTAAAGATTGCACCATCCTCGGTGCATGCTGAGATGTGCAGGTGGACGGGTTGTTCCAACTGATGCTTTTCTTCAAGGATTGTGCTGATGGACTTGTTTGTCTCTCCCATGTGATCGTCTTCCGGTTCTCTTCCTGGTGGCCATCCTGAAAGAAAAAAGGGAAGAAAAATAACCCAAAAATAAAGATAGAAATTAAAAGATGGAGTATGGTTGGGTTAATGCCAGATGAAAAGGGTCTCATTCACATGGTAGCTACAACATGTAAGAAAACAATAGAAGCCATGGCATACCAGTGGTGCAGAATATGCAACAATGGGGGAGAGAGTGGGGAAGGAAAGATAATATAAATTAAAAATCAATAGAAAAGTAATACAGGTATAAAAGATTGGCATTGATTTAAATAATATTACCTAACCAGAATAAAACAAGTCATAAGCACCAAGATAATCCCAGAGAAGAAATAACAGTTGAATAAAACATTTGAACACCAATAGTAAAAGAATAAATTTAGAAAAATAAAAATATGCAATGAATGAAAGTATGCAAATAAAATAAAATAAAATGAGAGGGAAAAAGGATGAGAAGAAAAAAAGAAAGTGAGAAAGGAGAGAGAAGGAAGAAATTAGGATTAGAAAAGAGAGGATAAGAAAATTGGCACTAATCTGGATAGGTTGTGCGACGCTGGCGACACGGTCGCGTGGGTGACGCGGTCGCGTGGCAGGGCTTGTGCTGCTAGCACGGGTCCAGCCCAATTCCAGCTCAACTTTTGGCCATACACCCTTTTTACGCCGATTTCAGGTCACGCGGCCGCGTGGGTGACGCGGTCGCGTGGGAGGCTATTTTTCCAAATGACGCGGACGCGTGGGTGATGCGTTCGTGTGGAGTCAATTTGTGCTAATAGCGTGCCTCCAGCCCTGCTCCTGCATAACTCTCTGTTCAATTTATTATTCTCTCATCTCCTTGCGACGCGGACGCGTCGCTAATGCGGTCGCGTCGCGTGCTCGCTTTTTTTTTGATGCAATATGCAGATGCAAATGCAATGCTTAATGTGAATGCTATGCAGGATTCCAGGTTCAATAAAATAAAATAAAACTCAAAAGCAAATAAAACTAAATAAAAATGAAAAATGAACGATCATACCATGGTGGGTTGTCTCCCACCTAGCACTTTTAGTTATAGTCCTTAAGTTGGACATTTGATGAGCTTCCTGCTAGGGTAGCTTGTGCTTGTATTGATCCAGGAATCCCCACCAATGTTTGTACTTCCAATAGCCTCCGGGATCCCAAACAAGGCGCAGAAAGCCTTCAAGCAAGTTAAAGCAAGTGACAAGGCCCCAAGAGTGGTGATTGGTAGAATGGATTCCGGGGTCCCAGACCTTACCTTTGCACCCGTCTTTTGGTTGAGCAATATTGTTCCATCCGGGTGGCAAGCAGTCTGAATTCTCACGTAAGCGGCCAAACAACTTCCTAGACCCATTCAGTTGAGCTCTATACCAACCTTTGCGTTTGAACTTAAAGCTTCCAACCATGATGAACCTTGCAGGACAATTCTTACCACTGACCATCTTCCTTTTACTCTTAATGCCACAAAGAGCTCTAAGTTGACCATCCGTGTCCAGTAGCCCATATTCAAGTGGGATTAGAAAGCTATGGGATATGAATTTTATCCACTTGAATGTTGTGAAGGATGATGGCAACTTAGGGGGAGGTATCTTTAATGAAATTGCAAGCTCCACTCCCTTGTGCTCTTCTCTGATAATTACCACCTCTTTGCAAACTTCTTCAATTTCAACCTCTTCCTCTTGGTAGCTCTCTTTCAATTCAATTTCCTTTTCATTGCTTTCCAAGGGTATGAGAGGTTGTGCTTCTTCTTCTTGAATCTCCATCTCTTGATCAACCTCTTCCAAGTCTTCAACTGTGATATGCCTTGGAGGTTGTACACCCTCCTCAGCATCAATTTCAAACGTCTTGGAAGGGGGTTCTATGACTGGACTTTCCCATGGAGGTTCTGCATCTCCTAGATCTTCAACCAACTCTTCTTCTTGAACAATGACAGCTTCTTCTACTTGTTCTAGTACAAATTTATTCTCTGTCTTGTTCACTGGAGTTTCTGGTATCTCCTTTATGCTATGTTCTTCACTAGACTGTCCACGTGGGGCTGTGGCTGATCCATGTGTATTTAAGCGTCTAGAAGCCCATTGAATTAATACTTGCCCCAGTTGTTGAGTGGTTGCCTGAAATCGATCCATTGTTTCCTTGAGACGATCCTTTGCCTCTTGATGCACTCGGTTTTCATAAGTAGGATCATAATGCTCTTGGATTGATGGATATGGAGATGGTGAATATTGAAGTGGTGGTTCTTGTGAGTAATTGGGTTGGAATTGGGGTGGTTGTATATATGGTTCATATGGCTCATAAGGTGGTTGGTATGGTGGTTGAGGGTTAGGGTCATATGGAGGTGAATGGCGGAAAGGGGCTTGTGAGTGTGGTGGTCCAAAGTTATGTTGAGGAAAGGGTTCATAGGCATATGGTGGTGGTTGTTGATAGTCCATTGGAGGTGGTTGTTGCCATGAGGGTTGATGAAATCCTTGTGGCTCCTCCCATCTTTGATTGTTCCAACCTTGATGCCTGTTCTCATTGTAATTTCTTCTTCCTACAACATTATTGTAACCAGACTCATAGCCAAAGGGGTGAGAGTTCATAGTAGTGAGACAAAATAAAAATCAACAAAAAGAAGATATTTTGAAAAAGATAAGATTTTAAAAAAAGATAAATATATATATATATATATATATATTGAAAATTATTTACAATAACCAATAATAAAGCACACGTTTGCAATTCCCCGGCAACGGCGCCATTTGACGTTAGGATTTTTGCCAGTAAAGAATTTCATAAAAACAGTCGCGTTGTAGATATAGTCTCTAAACCGACAGAAATCCCTTCGTACAAACGTTTTGTTTGTCACAAGTAACAAACCCCTAAATAAATTGATAACCGAGTATTTAAACCTCGGGTCGTCTTCTCAAGGAATTGCATGGAGGTATGTTCTTATTATTGGCTATGAAAAAGGTAAAATTGGGGTTTTGGAAGTAAGGTGCGAATATATTATATGACAAGTAAAATAAAATAATAATAGCTGTAAAATAAACCTTTGGCAAGGTATAAGAACTGGAGGTCCTTCCTTAGTTATCCTTATCAATTGATGAGAATTGGATTTTTCTCCCACTTTGTTAACCTCTAACTATGAAGGTAAGTTAAGTGGATGAATTCCAATTTTCAATCAACAATGAGTTTGATAACTCTAGAGTCACCAATTATTTAACCACAGCCAAGAATGTAAAAAGCTAAATTAAAATTATAAATATCTGAAATACCTTCAATTCTTTCAAAGCAGTAAAATCTAACATGGAAAATATTCATAAGCCAACTGGGCAACAGGAAAATCCAAAACATACCCCACAGGGGAAATTGATTCAGCAATATTGAATTAAACCCTCATGAATCCGTTTCTTTATAACAATTCCTGTTAAACCGAAAAAAAAGCAATCATCAATCTGAAATATCTCAAATAACATTAATTAAGAAAATCAATCTAAACATGGAACATTGAAAATAAATAAAAATAAAGAACCTGGGATTGAGAGTCACTCCTAAAACTAATAGAAGTCCTAATCCTAATCCTAAGAGAGAGGAGAGAACCTCTCTCAAAACTAAATCTAAATCATGGAAAAGTAAATTATGAAAAGCCCTCATGAATGGATGCATTCTCCCACTTTATAACCTCTGGTCTATGCTTTCTGGACTTGGATTTTGGCCAAAAAAGGGGTTTAGAACTCGCTGGGGCATGTTCTGTAATTTTCTGGTGCGTGGCCTCCGTCACGCGTCCGCGTGGGTCACGCGGTCGCGTCATTCGGAGTTTTTCCTTGCCATGCAGTCGCGTCAGTCATGCGACCGCGTCATGTGCATTCTGCTTAAGGTGCGCGGTCGCGTCAGTCGTGCGGCCGCGTCGCTGAATCTTCGCTTCTGGCACGCGATCGCGTCGTCCATGCGATCGTGTGAACACCAGTTTCCTTAAAGCTCCGTTTTGCTTTCTCCATCCATTTTTGTATGTTTCCTTTTCCATCCTCTAAGTCATTCCGCCTTAGAAAATCTGAAACTACTGAACATACTAATCACGGCATCGAATGGAAATAAAGGTAATTAAAATAATTAATTTTTAAAGCTTAGGAAACAAGTTTTTCACAATACGACATAATAAGGAAGGGAAAGTAAAACCATGCAATTAATGTGAATAAGTAGGTGAAGGATTATATAAATCACTCAAATTAAGCACAAAAGAACTCACGAAATATGGGTTTATCACTGTTCTTCCTTTAGTTGCTCCATAGCTTCTTGCAACTTGGTGACAGATGCTTCAAGACGCTCCCAGTATTTAATTTGAGGGATTTCCGGGAGGAACTCCTGTGCTTTCCTCTTGATGGGATCGTCCTGCACTTGTTGTCCTTCCATTGACTTTTTGGTGATTGGTCGCTCAACTGAGATATACTCAGTTACTCCCATCTTCACCCCAGCATCTTTACATAGCATAGAGATTAAGCTTGGATAAGCCAATTCGGCATCTTTGGAGTTCTTGTTTGCAATTGTGTAAAGTTCACAAGAGATCAGCTGATGAACTTCCACTTCTTTTCCCAACATAATGCAGTGGAACATTACTGCTCTTTTGATGGTGACTTCAGAGCGGTTGCTAGTGGGCAGTATAGAATGCCCAATGAAGTCCAGCCAGCCTCTGGCGAATGGTTTGAGATCTTCTCTCTTGAGTTGGTTTGGGACTCCTTTTGTGTTGGTTGTCCACTTGGTTTCCGGGAGGCATATGTCAGGGTGGAGGTGAACAATCTTCCTTCTGACTAGAGTTCGATAGTCATAGAAGGCGGTTCCAGCTATTCTATGCCTGTCTATTTGCCACAGATTAGAATAAAATTCCTGAAGCAAGTTTCTTCCCACCTTTGTTTCAGGATTAGCTATGATTTCCCAGCTCCAGTTTCGAATTTGCTCTTGGATCTCCAGATATTCGTCTTCTTTCAGATCGAATTTAACTTTCGGGATCACTGACCTTAGACCCATTATTTTGTAGTAATGGTCTGAATGTTCTTTGGTTAAGAACTTCCCTTGATTCCAAAGTGGTTTTGGAATGTTCTCTTTCTTGCCTCTTGGAATGGTTTGTTTTCCCTTAGGAGCCATGATCTTAGTGGGTATTGGTTTAGTGATCACGGATAAACACACCAAACTTAGAGGTTTGCTTGTCCTCAAGCAAAAGAAAGGAAAGGAGAGGGATAGATGGAGAGCTAAGTTTGAATTGTGAAGGAGAGGGGGGAGGCCGAACTAGGATTTAAAGGGAAGGGGGTGGGTTTTCAAAAATTTTGAAGAAGATATGATTTGTAAAAGATAAGTATGATAGGAAAAAGATGTAATTTAAAATTGAAAAGATATGGAAGATATTTGAAAAAGATAAATCTGAATTTTGAAAAGAAGATATAATGAATTTAAAAAGATTTGAGAAGAATTTAAAAAGATTTGAAAAGAATTTAAAAAGATAATTGAGTTTTGAAAAAGATTTGAAAAGAAGTTGGAGAGGATTTGAAAAGGATTTATGTATAAGAATTAAGATACATTTGATATCTTTGAAAAAGGATTTGTAATGTGTTTATGCAAGAAATTATGGATGGAAACATGAAAATTTGAAAAAAATCAAGTTGGGAACAAAAACTTCCTCCCCTCCACAATCCTGGCGTTAAACGCCCAACTGCTGCATGTTTTGGGCGTTTAACGCCCATTTGGTGCTTGGTCTGGGCATTTAATGCCCAGCTGTTGCTTCTAGTTGGCGTTAAACGCCAGAAACTCCTTTATTACTGGGCGTTATACTGTTACTTCTTTCTGGTGTTTAACGCCCAGATGGCTATCTCTACTGGCGTTAAACGCCCAGTGGATGCTTCTTTTGGGCGTTTAATGCCTAAAACAGCTCTTACTGGCTTTTTTGCACCAGTGAGCTTCTTTTTGCTATTTTATCCTCTGAATCCTTCTGTAACTCTGTGAACTCATGCAATTGCTATTTTACCTTGAAGATAATTAATATGAACCTGTAAAATTCAATTAATTAACAAATAAGCTTTGTTAATGGCTGGGTTGCCTCCCAGCAAGCGCTTCTTTATTGTCTTTAGCTGGACTATTACTGAGCTTTAATCAAGTCTCATTTTTGAGCATTCTTGCTCAAGATTGCTTTCAAGATAATGTTTGACGCTCTGTCCATTAACAATGAACTTTTTGTTAGAATCATTATCCTGAAGCTCTACATATCCATATGGTGACACACATGTAATCACATATGGTCCTCTCCACCGGGATTTCAATTTCCCGGGGAATAATCTGAGCCTAAAATTAAACAGCAGAACTTTCTGCCCTGGCTCAAAGACTCTGGATGACAGCTTCTTGTCATGCCATCTTTTTGCTTTCTCTTTGTAAATTTTTTCATTTTCGAAAGTATTAAGTCTGAATTCCTCTAGCTCATTTAACTGGAGCAATTGTTTTTCTCCAGCTAACTTGGCATCGAGATTTAGGAATCTGGTTGCCCAGTAGGCTTTATGTTCCAGTTCCACTGGCAAGTGACAGGCTTTTCCATACACAAGCTGGTATGGAGAGGTCCCTATAGGAGTCTTGAATGCTGTTCTGTATGCCCACAGAGCATCATCCAAACTTCTTGCCCAATCCTTTCTACGGTTAATCACAGTCCGTTCCAGGATTCTTTTAAGTTCTCTATTAGAGACTTCAGCTTGCCCATTTGTCTGTGGATGATATGGAGTTGCCACCTTGTGGCAAACTCCATATCGAACCATAGAAGAGTAAAGCTGTTTATTGCAGGAATGAGCGCCCCCATCACTGATTAGTACTCTAGGGACACCAAATCTGCTAAAGATATGTTTCTGGAAGAATTTCAGCACTGTCTTAGTATCATTAGTGGGTGTTGCAATAGCTTCCACCCATTTGGATACGTAATCCACTGCTACCAGAATATAAGTGTTTGAGTATGATAGCGGGAAAGGCCCCATGAAGTCAATACCCCATACATCAAACAACTCAATCTCCAAGATCCCTTGTTAAGGCATGGCATAACTGTGAGGAAGATTGCCAGATCTTTGGCAACTGTCACAATTAAGTACAAACTCTCGGGAGTCTTTATAGAGAGTAGGCAAATAGAAGCCACATTGGATGACTCTTGTGGCTATTTGCTCACTTCCAAAATGACGTCCATATTGTGATCCATGGAAATGCCAGAGGATCTTCTGTGCTTCTTCTTTAGGTAGTACTTTGCATCTGTGATCAATTTCTTTGCATCTGTGATCAATTTCTTTGATTGCTGCCTACTATACTCTTTGGGTATGAATCTCACAGCCATGTAGTTTGCAATGTCTGCAAACCATGGTATTTCATGGATGGCAAAGAGTTGCTTATTTGGAAAGTTTTTAGAGATCTCAGTAAGAGGGATGGACGCCCCCTTCTACTGGTTCTATTCGGGATAGGTGATCTGCTACTTGGTTCTCTATCCCTTTTCTATCTCTTATTTCTATATCAAACTCTTGTAGAAGCAACACCCATCTTATGAGTCTAGGTATTGAATCCTGCTTTGTGAGCAGATATTTAAGAGCAGCATGGTTAGTGTACACAATCACTTTTGTTCCTACTAAATAATATCTGAACTTGTCAATGGCGCAAACCACTGCAAGTAACTCTTTTTCTGTGGTTGTGTAGTTCTTCTGTGCATCATTTAAAACACGACTAGCATAATAAATGACGTGCAGAAGCTTGTCATGCCTTTGTCTCAACACTGCACCAATGGCATGGTCACTGGCATCACACATTAGTTCAAATGGTAATGTCCAGTCTGGTGCAGAGATGACTGGTGCTTTGACCAGCTTAGCTTTCAGAGTCTCAAATGCCTGCAGACACTCCTTATCAAAGATAAAGGGCGTTTCAGCAGCTAGTAGATTACTCAGAGGTTTGGCGATTTTTGAAAAATCTTTTATAAACCTCCTATAGAATCCAACATTCCCCAGAAAGCTTCTGATTGCCTTAACATTGGCAAGTGGTGGTAATTTTTTAATTACCTCTACCTTAGCTTGATCCACCTCTATTCCCTTGTTCGAAATTTTGTGCCCAAGGATAATTCCTTCAGTCACCAAAAAGTGACATTTTTCCCTGTTTAAAACCAGGTTAGTCTCTTGGCACCTCTTTAGAACAAGTGCTAGATGGTCAAGACAAGAGCTGAACGAGTCTCCAAATACTGAAAATTCATCCATGAAGACTTCCAGAAAATTTTCCACCATATCAGAGAAAATAGAGAGCATGCACCTTTGAAAGGTTGCAGGTGCATTGCACAGACCAAATGGCATCCTTCTGTATGCAAATACTTCGGATGAACATGTGAATGCAGTTTTCTCTTGATCCTGGGGATCTAATACAATTTGATTATAACCTGAATATCCATCCAGGAAGCAGTAGTATTCATGACCTACTAGTCTTTCTAGCATCTGGTCTATGAATGGTAAAGGAAAATGATCCTTTCTGGTAGCTGTATTGAACCTTCTGTAATCAATACACATACGCCACCCCTGTAACTGTTCTTGTAGGAACCAGTTTATTTTTTTCATTATGAACCACTGTCATGCCACCCTTCTTAGGGATGACTTGGACAGGGCTCACCCAGGGGCTATCAGAAATAGGATAAATAATCCCAGCCTCTAGTAATTTAGGTACCTCCTTCTGCACCACCTCCTTCATGGCTGGATTCAGCCGCCTTTGTGGTTGAACGACTGGCTTAGCGTCATCTTCCAATAGGATCTTGTGCATGCATCTGGCTGGGTTAATGCTCTTAAGATCACTGATGGACCACCCAAGAGCTGTCTTTTGTGTCCTTAGCAGTTGAATCAGTGCTTCCTCTTCCTGTGGCTCTAAGGTAGAGCTTATGATTACAGGAAAAGTGTCACCTTCTCCCAGAAATGCATATTTCAAGGATGGTGGTAATGGTTTGAGCTCGGGTTTAGGAGGTTTCTCCTCTTCCTAAGGGATTTTCAGAGGTTCTATTATTCTCTCTGGTTCCTCCAGATCAGGCTAAGCATCTTTAAAGATATCCTCTAGCTCTGATTCGAGACACTCAGTCATATTGACCTCTTCCACCAGAGAGTCAATAATATCAATGCTGATGCAGTCGTTTGGGGTGTCTGGATGCTGCATAGCTTTGACAACATTCAACTTAAACTCATCCTCATTGACTCTCAGGGTTAATTCCCTTTTTTGTACGTCAATGAGGGTTCGTACAGTTGCTAGGAAAGGTCTTCCTAGAATGAGAGTTGCACTCTTGTGCTCCTCCATTTCCAGCACCACAAAGTCAGTGGGAAAGGCAAATGGCCCAACCTTGACAATCATGTCTTCAATCACGCCTGTTGGGTATTTAATGGAGTCATCAGCATGTTGGAGACATATCCGGGTTGGTTTGACTTCTTCAGTCAAACCAAGCTTTCTGATAGTAGATGCAAGTATTAGGTTGATACTTGCCCCAAGAGCACATAGAGCTTGCTTTGTACAAGTACCCTCTAATGTGCATGGTATCATAAAGCTTCTGGGATCTTTAAGCTTTTCTGGTAAGCTTTTCAGAATGACTGCACTACATTCTTCAGTGAGGTAAACTTTTTCAGTTTCTCTTCAATCCTTCTTATGACTTAAGATCTCTTTCATGAACTTAGCATAAGAGGGTATTTGCTCAAGTGCCTCTGCAAACAGAATCTTTATTTCAAGAGTCTTGAGATACTCTGCAAAGCGGGCAAATTGCTTATCCTGTTCCGCTTGGTAAAGTTTCTGAGGATAAGGCATCTTGGCTTTGTATTCCTCAACCTTAGTTGCTGCAGGTTTATTTCTTACAGAGGTGGTTGGGAAAACCTTCTTAGAGGGGTTGCTATCAGCACTTGTATATGTCTGATTCCCCACTGGCATTTGAATGCCAGGGTTTGAAGCTAGATTGGCGTTGGATGCCATTTCCTTACCTGTTTCTGGCATTTGAATGCCAGAATTGAGCTTTCTTTGGGCCTTTAACACCACTTCCTTGCCTGTTTGTGGCGTTTGAACGCCAGAACTGAGCATAGGTTGGGCGTTTAATGCCAGCCCTTCACCCTTTTCTAGCATTTGAACGCCAGAATTGTTCCTCTCTGGGCTCTTACTATCCTTAGAGGGATTTTGGGTAGCAGTTTGTTTATTTCTTGGCTTCTTGCTGCCTTGAAGTGAGGTACTTAATGTCTTCCCACTTCTTAATTGAACTGCTTTACATTCTTCTGTTATTTGTGTTGATAACTACTGTTTTGTTTGCTTCAACTGCACTTCCATATTCATATTAGCCAGTCTTGTATCTTACAATATCTCCTTGAATTCAGCTAGCTGTTTTGTTAGAAAATTTAATTGCTGATTGAATTCAGTAACTTGTTCTGCAGGACTGAGTTCAGCAGTTACTGTTTTAGCCTCTTCTTTCATGGAAGATTCACTACTTAGGTATAGATGCTGATTTCTGGCAACTGTATCAATGAGCTCTTGAGCTTCTTCAATTGTCTTTCTTATGTGTATAGATCCACCAGCTGAGTGGTCCAAAGACATCTGAGCTTTCTCTGTAAGCCCATAATAGAAGATGTCTAACTACACCCACTCTGAAAACATTTCAGAGGGACATTTTCTTAGCATCTCTCTGTATCTCTCCCAGGCATCATAAAGAGATTCATTAGCTCATTGTTTAAAGCCTTGGATGTTCAGCCTTGGCTGTGTCAATCATTTTAGAGGGAAGTATTGATTCAGGAATTTTTCTGACAGTTGTTTCCATGTTCTTATGCTACCCTTAGGTTAGTTATTTAACCACCTCTTAGCTTGGTCTTTTACAGCAAATGGAAACAGTAATAATCTGTAGACATCTTGATCTACTTCTTTATCATGTATTATGTCAGCAATTTGTAAAAACTATGCCAGAAACTTCGTAGGTTCTTCCTGTGGAAGACCAGAATACTGGCAACTTTGCTGTACCATGATAATGAGCTGAGGATTCAACTTAAAACTACTGACTCCGATGGAGGGTATACAGATACTACTCCCATATGAAGCAGTAGTGGGGATAGCATATGACCCCAGAGTCCTTCTGGACTGTTCATTTCTACTTAGGTCCATGATGGAGAAAGGGAGATGACGTGGATTTATTTTATTTATTTTATTCTATAAAAAATTTTTGAAATAATAAAATAAAATAAAATAAAAACTAAAATAAAAATAAAAAACTTAAAAATATTTTATGAAGATTTTCGAAAAAGTGAGGAGAGAGAAAGTGGTTAGGATATTTTTGAAAAATATATGATTTTTAAAAATCTTAAAAGGATAAGATTTGAAAAATTTTGAAATTGAAATCTGAATTTTTATAAAAAAATTCGAAATAATTGCTTAAAAATAGTTAGAAAAGATAATTTTTTTATTTTTGAATTTTATTATGAAAGAGAAAAACACACAAAAGACACAAGACTTAAAATTTTTAAATCCAATGCTCCTTGTTTTCGAAAATTTTGGAGGGAAAACACCAAGGCACACCAAACCTAAAAATTTTAAGATCAAAATACAAAGAAGACTCAAGAACACCTTGAAGACTCACAAGAACAACAAGAACAAAAGATAGAACACCAACCTTAAAATTTTTAGAAAACCACAATAAAATTTTCGAAAATTAAAGGAAAATTAACAAGAGAACACCAAACTTAAAGTTTGGAACAATATTTAATCAAAGAAAAATTATTTTTGTAAAAATTTTAAAATGAAGATGACCAATTACCAAGAACACAAATACAATGCTCTAGCCAATTGAGCTATAAACGTAACGTGTTTTAAAGAGGTATTTTTAATAAATAAATTTTTTTGAAAACTGATATTTTGAAAAAGCACAAGAAAAACAAGAAAAGACACAAAACAAGACAAACTAAAGATCAAACAAGGAAAATAGACAAGAACAACTTGGAGGTTAAAGATGAACAAAGAACAGGCAATTCAAAAATTGAAAGACAAAGAAAAGCATGCAATTGACACCAAACTTAAAACATGACACTAAACTCACATAAAAATCAAAAATTAATAAAGAAAAATAATATTTTTGAAAAATTTTTAAAAGAAAATAAAAGACTCTGACCCAAAAGACAAAATTTTCCTAATCTAAGCAACAAGATTCACCGTCAGTTGTTCAAACTCAAACAATCCCCGACAACGGCGCCAAAAACTTTTCACAAACTCGTACCACTAACCAGCAAGTGCATTGGGTCGTCCAAGTAATACCTTACGTGAGTAAGGGTCGATCCAATAGAGATTGTTGGCTTGAAGCAAGCTATGGTTATCTTGTAATTCTAGGTCAGGATATCAATTATAGTTATCAGTTGAATTGCAAATGAACAAGAGAGCATGGATTAAATAATACTTGTTATGCAGTAATGGAGAATATGTTGGAGTTTTGGAGATGCTTTGTGTGTTGGTGGATCACCGTTGTCAATGGGTACCATCTGTCCTCTCACTGAAAATTGTCCAGGTGTGCTGTCACCGCACGGCTAATCATCTGTCGGTTCTCACTCATGCTGAAATAGGATCCATTGATCCGTTTGCATCTGTCACTACACCCAACCCTTGTGAGCTTGAAGCTTGTCACAGTCATTCAATCCCTGAATCCTACTCGGAATACCACAGACAAGGTTTAGACTTTCCGGATTCTCAAGAATGCTGCCAATAGATTCTAGCTTATACCACGAAGATTCTGATTAAGGAATCCAAGAAATACTCATTCAATCGAAGTTAGAACAGAGGTGGTTGTCAGGCATGCATTCATAGTGAAGTGCGAATGAACATCTTAGATAGAAACAAGCGTGTTTGAATAGTAAACAGAAATAATTGCATTAATTCATTGAGATGCTGCAGAGCTCCTCACCCCCAACAATGGAGTTTAGAGACTCATGCCATCAAAAAGTACAAAGTTCAGATCTAAAATGTCATGAGGTACAAAATAAGTCTCTAAAAGTTGTTTAAATACTAAACTAGTAACCTGGGTTTACAGAAAATGAGTAAACTAAGATAGATAGTCCAGAAATTCACTTCTGGGGGCCCACTTGGTGTGTGCTGGGGCTGAGACTTGAGCTTCTCACATGCCTGGGCAGTTTTTGGAGTTAAACGTCAGGTTGTAACATGTTTCTGGCGTTTAACTCCAACTTGCAACCTGTTTCTGGCGTTCAAAGCCAGAATGCAACATGGAATTGGTGTTAAACACAAGTTTACGTCATTTATCTTCGAGCAAAGTATAGACTACTATATATTTCTGGAAACCCCTGGATGTCTACTTTGCAACCCAATTGAGAACGTTCCAATTGGACTCTTGTAGCTCCAAAAAATTCATTCCGAGTGTAGGGAGGTCAGAATCCAATAGCATCAGCAGTCCTTTTTCAGCCTGAATCAGATTTTTGCTCAGCTCCCTCAATTTTAGCCAAAAAATACCTGAAATCATAGAAAAACACACAAACTCATAGTAAAGTCCCGAAATATGAATTTTGCTATAAAACTAATAAAAATATACTAAAAACTAACTAAAACATACTAAAAATTACATGAAATTACCCCCAAAAAGCGTATAAAATATCCGCTCATCACATGCCCCTACACTAGAAGGGTCAACTTTGATCAAAGGTTAGACCAAGTCCTCATGGACATATGTGTAGAAGGAGCTCAATAGAAGAGAGACTCCAAAGGCAAGCCGGTTCAACTAAGAAGGTTTGACCTCAAACCCATGGCTAGGGGATGGTTAGAGTTCATCCAACGCTCTATTATTCCTACTATCAACTGGCCCGAAGTAACTATGGATCAGACCATCATGATCCATAGCATCATGATTGGAGAGGAAGTGGAAGTTTATGAGATCATACCTCTAGATCTGTATAAAGTGGCTATCAAGCCCACCACTTTGGCAAGGTTAGCCTTTCCTCATCTCATTTGTCACCTATGCAATTTAGCTAGAATTGTCATAGAGGAAGACATGCTCATTGAAGAGGACAAGACCATCACCAAAAAGAGGATGGAGCAAACAAGAGAGCCCACTCATGGACTTCAACAAGTGCATGAGGAAGTCCATCATCAAGAAATCCCTGAGATACCTCAAGGGATGCAATTTCCTCTACACAACTATTGGGAGCAACTCAACACCTCCTTAGGAGATTTGAGTTCCAATATAGAGCAACTAAGGATGGAGCACCAAGAGCATTCCATCATCCTCCATGAAATTAGAGAAGACCAAAAAGCCATGAGGGAGGAGCAACAAAAGAAAGGAATAGACATTGAGGAGCTCAACCACTCCATAGGATCTTCAAGAAGAAGAACTAGCCCCCATCACTAAGGTGGACCCGTTCTTTAATTTCCTTGTTCTTATTTTTTTCTGTTTTTTGTTCCTTATGCTTTATGTTTTGTTTATGTTTGTGTCTTCATTACATGATCATTAGTGTCTAGTGTCTATGCCCTGAAGCTATGAATAATTCCATGAATCCTTCACCCTTCCTAAATGAAAAATGTTCCTAATTACAAAAGAACAAGAAGTACATGGATTTTGACTTTTATCTTGAAATTAGTCTAATTATTTTGATGTGGTGGCAATACTTTTTGTTTTCTGAATGAATGCATGAACAATGCATATTTTTGATAGTGAAGTTTATGAATGTTAATATTGTTGGCTCCTAAAAGAATGATGAATAAAGAGAAATGTTATTGATAATCTGAAAAATCATAAAATTGATTCTTGTAGCAAGAAAAAGCAGTGAATAACAAAGCTTGTGAAAAAAAAGAAAAAAAGAGAAAAAAAGAAAAAGGAAAAACCAAGCAGAAAAAGCCAATAGCCCTTTAAACCAAAAGGCAAGGGTAAAGAGGATCCAAGGCTGAGCATTAGTGGATAGGAGGGCCCAAAGGAATAAGATCCTGGCCTAAGTGGCTAAATCAAGCTGTCCTTAACCATGTGTGATCGGGGGAAAACTTGTCTCTCAACAAATTCCCATTCGGCAAGTGTACCGAATTTGTCGTCAAGTAAAAACTCACAATAGAGTGAGGTCGAATGCCACAGGGATTGATTGATCAAGCAACTTCAATTAGAGGAATGATCTAGTTGAGTGAATCCATGAATAGAGTTGATAATTGCAGAAATTAAAATGGCAAGAAAGTAAATGACTGAAAGTAAATGGCAGAATTGTAAATGGGAATAGGGGAATTGCTCATAAAAGTAAATTGCAGAAAATAAAGAGAATGGGTAAGATCAGAAATGGGGAGTTCATTGGGCTTAGGAGATGTTGCATTCTCCGGATCAATTTCATTTTCATCTCTTCCTTAATCAATGCACTCATTGATCTCCTTGGCAATCTTAAGTGATTGAATCACAATTTCTTGCAATTCAATCTCTCAAATCTTGATCAATAGCCAATTCCTTGGTCAATTGCTCATGAGAAGAGATGAAGTGTGGTCACTGATTATACCACATGCACTTCCCAAATCAAATGCTTAGAGGGTTATAGCCACATACCCATCCACACTCAATTTGGTCCAGCATGAGAAAGAATTTCCAGCTAATCTCTTTATTCCTCTTTCAAGGATCCGAAGAGATCCATGTTTGAATATCTTCTTTTCCAATATCACTATCCAATTTGATGAAGATCGAAAGCTTTCAAGTAAAATCAAAAGGAAAGATAGAAGAAGAAGAAGAAAATTAGTGTTGATCCATCAAATTACAACAGAGCTCCCTAACCCAATGAAAGGGGTTTAGTTGTTCATAGCTCTAGAAATCAAAATCAAAGATGGAGAATACATGATAAATCTAGAAGTGCAGAGAAAGTAAAAATACATGAGTAGTTCTCTCTCCTCGCCAAAAAGCTCTATTCTATTTCAAAACTACTCCTATATATACTACTCTTCTTAGCTTCTAGTTAGCTATCCAAGTCTTGGGCTTCTGGATCTTTGAAGCAGTTCCTTTCTTCAATTGGGCTTGGCTTACTTGCAGAGAGAAAGTGTGAAGTGTGCAGAGAGCTTTAGCTCAAGGCATTAGGGGTGTTTAATAGTTAATGAAAATACAAGTTCGAGAATGTTAGTGACACTTAACATTGTCACTAACGTTGCCATGCTCCCTTTGTCTCCCGTTAAAGCCCACGTTAACTGGGTTAACGTGGCTTTTAACGTTGCCTTGTTAGCCTTCGAGAACGTTAGTGACACTCAACATTGTCACTAACGTTCAAGTGTGCCCCTTCTTGCTTCACGTTAAAGCTCACGTTAACTAGGTTAACGTGGCTTCTAACGTGGCTTCTGCCATCCTTCGAGAACGTTAGTGACAGTCAACATTGTCACTAACGTTCAAGTGTGCCCCTAGGTTTCACGTTAGAGTCCACGTTAACTAGGTTAACGTGGCTTCTAACGTGGCCATTCTTAGCCATCCCAACGTTAGTGACAATGTTGAGTGTCACTAACGTTGGCTCATTCTTCATTCCTCATCGTTAGCTTCCACGTTAACCAAGTTAACGTGAAGGTTAACGTGGCTCTTGGGGGTTGTGTGGTTGCTTCAACGTTAGTGACAATGTTGAGTGTCATTAACGTTGTCGACAACTCTCTATCACTAACGTTGTCGATAACTCTCTATCTCTTACGTTAGCTCCCACTTAACCAAGTTAACCTGAGAGTTAACGTGGCTATTTGCACCTTAGGCCAACGTTAGTGACAATGTTGAGTGTCACTAACGTTGGCTTCTCTTCCCCCTTTAACATTAGAGGCCACGTTAGTGACAATGTTAAGTGTCACTAACGTTGGCTCAACTTCTCTTCTCTACGTTAGAGTTCACGTTAACTTGGTTAACGTGACTCTTTAACGTGGGCATTGATGGCTTTTGAGAGTGTTTTTGGCAATCACTTTTCTCCTAAACTTTGCAAGTTACCTCCCATTCCTTGCTTCCTTTTGGTCCTGAAATCAAGCAATAGAGTGCATCAAAGTTCTAGTCCAAGTCATGGGTAATGCAATATACAATTTTGTCATTAAAATCATGCAAAATCCTCATGAAATAATGTAAAATGCACAATGTATGCTTTAATCAAGATCTGAGTGAATATTTGCCCAAAACTAACTTATTTCCTAAGAAAATGCATGAAATTACCTAAAAACAGTAAAGAAAAGGTCAGTGAAACTGGCCAAAATGCCCTGGCATCACAACACCAAACTTAAAGCTTGCTTGTCCCTAAGCAAGTACTGGAACAAGAGAGTGATGAATGGAATCTCCAGAGAAATGAGTCATTCTTGTGGAAGTCATATTACTGATTTTATGGTGGTTTCATGCATAGCAACTTAGGTTCATTCCACTACTGGCTTTCAGACCTTTATCATCTCCTAAATTACTCACTTTGTTATATCCCATGAGACCTTTATTTATTGATCCTTTTGTTGTTATTTCAAGGGCTTATTTGTGTTTTTTGGCTAAGTGTTTTGTAAGGGGGCAACTCTTTAGGATAAGCTTTCAGCCAACACTCCCGAAACAGTTGGTTCAAGGTGCTAGGTGTTGAAGTACCCCTAAGGACTTACTTACTCAAGTCTCTCCCCCATACATACACACTACAGGCATATAGTTTATTTATTTTCTTTCCTTGAGACCTTGGTGTCCAGCACCTCTTTGGGTTACTAAATGCTCTGTGGTGAGGGTTACTCTTGATAGTGGATTTTCAGCTGATAATCCCAGGTTAGTTAACCCAAGTTACCAGGTGATGAAGCACCCCAATGAGCTTATTCATCCAAGTAGATCCCCCACATAGAAGCACCACAGACACATGTCTTAAGGCAAACCATTGGTGCCTAGCCTTATTGCTTACTCTTTTTTCTTTTGTTTTTCACTTCCCTTGTTCTTTCCCTTTTTCTCTTATTAGGATCCTGTTGTTATCTTAGTCTCATGGGTATATCAAAAGTAAAGTATTCAGGATAGATAGTTGTCATCCTAACCTTGTGGTTGAACCCACTTAGCTAACTTATGACTACCCCCAAAGATTCATGAATGCACTTCCACATTATGAACTCTACTCTGGTCTTTCAAAACATAAACATTCTCTCTTCATTTGATTCTAAGGACAAACATACAATAAGCAAAGATACGAATGCAGTAACATAAAGGCTAGCAATCATTGACTTCTTAATCATAAAATTTAGAATGCATAGTTGAAAGTTGTCTAGCTAATATGGAGGCATGTCCTATTTCATACAAGATCCTCCTTATTGATAATATAAACTAAAAAAATAAGAAAGGAGCTCCACCACCTTTTACTCATGTGGTTGCTCATGCTCCCCTCCATGCTTGTCCTCTTGGTGCTTTTCTTGAGTGCTTGTGCTCCCACTCCCTTTGTTTTTTCCAAGTAGTTTCTTCCAGAAGCCGGCATCTTCCATTTTTTTCTTCAGAGTTTCTTTCTGCTGTTTCACCTTCCCTTCTTCTCGTTCAACAAACTCTTTTTGCACCTCTTCATATGTGGGAATGGCATAATGTAGGTGGTGCATATTATCCGACATATAGCTCAATCTGGCTTGAGTGTTTACACTGAATTCCTCTCTATGAAACTGCCTTCCTTCATTCAGCACGCTAAACTCATTAAATGTTTTCATCTGAGCTAATTGCCGCTGGTTGAGCTCTTGAATGCGTTTGTCTTGACGCTCTTGCCTCTCTGTTACTTGGTGTAGGGCTTGAGTGAGTTGTGAATATTGCTCCTGTTGCTGCTCCATGTGTTGTTTCTGCCACTCTTCTTGTTGCTTCATCCATTTGGACTGCATGGCAAGTATTTGCTCTTGTCCCTCCATATGTTTCATCTCCAAATCCTCAATGGCATATAAGATATGACTCATATTGAGGTTGGCTGGGTTGTGTTGCTCTTCTTGTTGGTAATCTTCCTAATGATACTCCTCTTGATGAACTTCTTCCTGGGCTCTGTGCCTTCCTATATGTGGCCTTCTTAGTTGTTGAGCAAGTGAGGTGTGGACCATGTGCTCACGTGTGACCGACTTCCCTGGGTTCACCCAGTCTGGATTGCTGTCCTCAAATACTACCTTAGCCTTGTTGCACAAGCGGAGAATTGTGCTGGGGTACCAAAGCCTAGCACCCGAATCAACTTTCTCAGTCGACTCTTGAATTCCTTCGGCAATAAGCTCATGCACATTGATTTCCCCACCTAGTACTAAGCATTGCACCATAGTGGCTCGGTTGATGTTAACTTCCGAATTATTAGTAGCCGGTAAGATGGACCTTCTTACAAGCTCGAACCACCCCTTCGCCTCAGGATGAAGGTCTCCCCTTTTTATGAATTTTGGTCTCCCATCTGAGTACCTCTCCCAATCAGCTGCTATCACACAGATATCTGACGCTATCTCTGCGAGCTCATCCTTATCAAGGCTTCTACTTATCCTTGACTGATAACTCTCCTCGTCAAAATGAGGGAATTTCAGTTGAAGAGCTCTTACTATGGCATTTGGGCTGAAGTCTACTTCTCTTCCTCTCATATAGCTTTTGTAGGTGGGGGCTTTGGTCTTCTCCTCTCTAACTACATTTGCATAAAACTCTTTGATGAGGTTGCCATTGATCTTAACTTCTGGACTGGTGAGCAATTGCCATCCTCTCTGTTCGATGTTTTTCAAAATCTGTGGTGATTCATTGGCATTGATTTGAAAGATTAACTCTGGCAATATCTTTCTGGCCCTTATCCTCTCGAATTCTCGTTCATGGAAGGCCGTCTTGAATCTCTTCTCGTCAAAAGGGACACTCTCCATGGGTTCCTTTCTCTTTTGCCTCTTCGAGCTTGATGATGCCATGACTTGACTTGTTGTTTTGAGGTGGGTTGAGGCTTCGGATAGAATAAGAGTAGGTTGGTTAAAACAGAGTGTGATGAAGGGTTTAGTGTACCAACAGAAGTGTGAAGGGTGGGGATTTGAATGTAAGGAGCGAGCATGCACTAAGGTTCACTTATATAGGAAAATTCATGAGTGCATGAAGGGTGTGGATTGCACGAATGTTTCCTTGATGGACGGATGGGGTTGCATACGAAGGGAAGACAAGGATCATCACTTGATGGGGAATGTTGGTTCGGTCTTTAAGACTCTCCTTCTATCAATGTTGCATGGCAACATTTCCCATGCCTTCCTTGTTGGGACAAGTGTATGGTTCTCTTCTTGAAATGGCCGAGCCTCCCCCATTAAATTGTCTAATCAATCCTCATCAATGCTCACTTTCCTTCCCTATAAAGATAAAATAAGAAAAGTAAGAATGGATATTAAAATGAAATAAAATTGCTTCACCCTTTACGGCTAGAATAATAAAAGAATTTGTTTATTCCTGAATTCCACCAACTGACTAACTGCGTATCTTCAAATGTAGATTGGTGGCCCCATAGGGTGACACCAAACTTAGTTTGGAGCACTGTGATGAAAAGTTTTGTTCAAAGCTTTAAGAAGAATGCTTTGAACACCAAACTTGTTCTTCACAATATTCTGCATATAAAAATTTCACACGTGTTTGTCATGTTATGGTTGGAATTCATGAATATTGATTTATTCACTAACTTCTGAAAGCATGTAAAACATGGGTTGCCTCCCATGAAGCGCTTCTTTAGCGTCACTAGCTTGACGTTACCCCCTTTTTATGGTGGTTGGTAATGCTTGAAGTTTTCTCCTCTGGCAGTGGACTTATATCCATTGGTTGTATCAATGATCTCTACATGCTCAAAGGAGAGAACTCTGTTGATGGTGAAGACCTCACGTAGCTGAGATGGTACAGTGGGGAGATTAGGAGGGATATCTGTGAAGTAGGCTGAGATTACTTTATCCCCTGGAGAGAAATCTTCCGTAGGAATCTTCTTGTTCCGCCACCCCCTTGGTACCTTTTTCTTTGCCCCTGGTGCTGTTTTCTTACTCCTGGTGGCCTCATTCTTTGATGAGCTTTTGTTAATGTCCTCACAAACTTCTGGTGGCTTAGGTTCCTCCAATTTTTCCTTGACCTGTGGCACTTGCTGCTGGCCTTGTCCATCAGCCAAGTGAATCTCAGGATGAGCTGGTTGTGCTTCAGTGCTTGCTTCTTCCTTTAGTATCTCATGATGATCTTTGCTCGGTTCTTTGTCCTCTTCATCTTTTTCTAGTGAGAGTTCGAAAACACTGAAGCTCAGTTGTTCATCATGGATCCTTAATATTAACTCTCCTTTCTCCACATCTATGAGTGCTCTAGCAGTAGCTAGAAATGGTCTCCCCAATATGATTGGGTGCAGGTGACTCTCTTCCATGTCCAGGATGACAAAGTCTGTTGGGAGAAAGTATTTTCCAACTTTGAGCAACACGTTTTCCACCACTCCTACTGCTTGCTTTTGAGTCTTGTCGGCCAGCCTTATGACTACATCTGTAGGTAGTATCTCATTGATCTGCAGCCTTTTTACTAGTGATAGGGGTATTAAGTTGATGCTTGCTCCCAAATCGCAATGTGCTCTATCAAAATTTGTTTCCCCTATAGCACAAGGGACATGAAAACTTCATGGGTCTTTTCTTTTCGCAGGCAATTGTGTTTGAATGAGGGTGCTGCAATCCTTGTTCATCACTATAGTCTGGCCCCCCTTGAGTGAGCTCTTCCTGGGAAGTAGTTCCTTCATATACTTGATGAATGCTGGCATTTGCTGAATGACCTTGATGAATGGTATGTTCACATTCAAAGATGCAAACGAGTCTAAGAACTTTGAGTATATTCTCTTTCCCACAGCACCCTTTAGCAGTTGAGGAAATGGTGTGTATAGTCTCAGCAGCTCCTGTTGTGAGATTTCTGGTTCTTGTTGGTCTTTCTTCTCCCTCTCTACTAAGGTATTTTCAGGTTGTTCTGACAGCTTGCTTGGCTTGTCTTCGGTCCCCTTGTCATTTGTAGTGACCATATTGCAGTCTTCCCATCTTACTTTCTTTGCTTCACCTCTCGGATTCTTCTCCGTGTCACTTGGGAAGCTATCAGTGGGTTTGGGAATCTTCTCAGACAGATATCCCACTTGGAATTCCAGCTTCTTGATTGCTTCCCCCCGATTCTTCATACTGGCTCTCACCACCTCTTTGAACACCTTATTATCTTGAATGTCTTTGCATATGCTCTCAAGTAAGGTTTCAATCTTAGAGATTCTGTCATCAAATGATGGTATGTTGGGGGTAGAGTTAGAAGGGTGAGATGTATTGATGTGGTTTTGTGGGTATGTCCTCTGTGTGAATTGTTAGGGGGCTGTGTTGTTGTTGGAGTTGTGGCGTCTCTGATCTTGGCCTTGGTCTTGTTGATTACCCCACCCAAAGTTTGGGTGATTCCTCCATCCAGGGTTGTAGGTCTTGGAGTATGGATCATGGTTGTATCTAGGTGAATTCCCAATGTAGTTGGCTTGCTCCTAAGTGCCTTCTTCCTCTTCACTTGCTCCCTCTTGAGTTAAAGTGGTGATTGCTGCCACTTGACTTCTCTCCATCTTCTTGGTGAGGTCAGCTAGCTGCTTGGTGATTAGCTTGTTTTGAACAAACAGAGCATCTACATTGTTCAGCTCCATTACTCCTCTAGTGTTCCCTCTTTCGGAAGCATAGAAGTAGTCATTCTCAGCTACAGTTTTAATGACATCTATGGCTTCCTCAATGGTCTTCTTCTTGTTCAAAGAACCTCCGGATGAATGGTCTACGGCCTTCTTAGATTCATATGACAGTCCTTCATAGAAGATGTGCAGCTGTACCCATTCATTGAACATATCAGATGGACATCTCCTTTTAGGTCTTTAAACCTCTCCCATGCTTCATATAGAGTCTCACCATCTTGTTGCCTGAAAGTTTGGACCTCAGCTCTCAGCCGATTGACTCGTTGAGGGGGGTAAAATCTTGCTAAGAATTTGTTCATAACATCATCCCAAGTTGTCAAGCTCTCCTTTGGAAAAGACTCCAACCACTTGGTTGCCTTGTCTCTGAGAGAGAATGGGACCAATAACAGTCTATAGGCGTTAGGTTGAACGCCATTAGACTTCACTGTGTCACATATTCTCAGGAATGTGTTTAAGTGTTGGTTGGGGTCTTCATGAACACCTCCTCCGAACGTGCAATTGTTCTGAACAAGGGTGATGAGCTGTGGCTTTAGTTCAAAGTTGTTGGCATGGATGGTTGGTTTTTAGATGCTACTTCCGCAATTCCCTGGGTTTGGGTTAATGTAAGAGCCCAAGACTCTTCTATCTTCCCCACCAGGATTTGCTCTACCTCCTCCATCATGGTTGTGCACCTCTTCCTCACGATGGTCTTCCATGGTTGTTTCAAAGTATTCTTCCAAGTGTTCCTCTTCTTCTTCAGCACCCACTACACGTTTTTCTTTTGCCTCCCTTCTTAATCTTAAGAAGGTTCTCTCAGGTTCAGAATCAAAGGAAGTTGAAGCTCCGCTTCTTCTCCCTGTCATACAACCAACAGAGTACAAGCAAGAAAAGAAATGCAGAAAGTATCTTGTTAGAATTACTTGTTAGTGTCAGTGATGCAATATATCAAATAGTTAGTGGGTTAGTGAACTGAATTGTAAATAGCAAAGAAAAACTAAGAAACAGGGGAGGGGAAGAATTAAACTAAGACGGAAAGCAAATTAACCAAACAGAAAATTAAATCAAACAAAATACAAATGCTCAATCTAGTGATCATCTAATGTAATCATTGTCGATGCACAATCAATCCCCGGCAACGGTGCCATAAACTTGATCGGGGGAAAACTTGTCTCTCAACAAATTCCCATTCGGCAAGTGAACCGAATATGTCGTCAAGTAAAAACTCACAATAGAGTGAGGTCAAATCCCACAGGGATTGATTGATCAAGCAACTTTAATTAGAGGAATGATCTAGTTGAGTGAATCCATGAATAGAGTTGATAATTGCAGAAATTAAAATGGCAAGAAAGTAAATGACTGAAAGTAAATGGCAGAATTGTAAATGGGAAAGGGGGAATTACTCATAAAAGTAAATTACAGAAAATAAAGAGAATGGGTAAGATCAGAAATGGGGAGTTCATTGGGCTTAGGAGATGTTGCATTCTCCGGATAAATTTCATTTTCATCTCTTCCTCAATCAATGCACTCATTGATCTCCTTGGCAATCTTAAGTGATTGAATCACAATTTCTTGCAATTCAATCTCTCAAATCTTGATCAATAGCCAATTCCTTGGTCAATTGCTCATGAGAAGAGATGAAGTGTGGTCACTGATTATACCACATGCACTTCCCAAATCAAATGCTTAGAGGGTTATAGCCACATACCCATCCACACTCAATTTGGTCCAGCATGAGAAAGCATTTCTAGCTAATCTCTTTATTCCTCTTTCAAGGATCCGAAGAGATCCATGTTTGAATAGCTTCTTTTTCCAAGATCACTATCCAATTTGATAAAGATCGAAAGCTTTCAAGTAAAATTAAAAGGAAAGATAGAAGAAGAAGAAGAAAATTAGTGTTGATCCATCAAATTACAACAGAGCTCCCTAACCCAATGAAAGGGGTTTAGTTGTTCGTAGCTCTAGAAATCAAAATCAAATATGGAGAATACATGATAAAGCTAGAAGTGCAGAGAAAGTAAAAATACAAGAGTAGTTCTTTCTCCTCGCCAAAAAGCTCTCTTCTATTTCAAAACTACTCCTATATATACTACTCTTCTCAGCTTCTAGTTAGCTCTCCAAGTCTTGGGCTTCTGGATCTTTGAAGCAGTTCCTTTCTTCAATTGGGCTTGGCTTACTTGCAGAGAGAAAGTGTGAAGTGGGCAGAGAGCTTTAGCTCAAGACGTTAGGGGTGTTTAATAGTTAGTGAAAATACAAGTTCGAGAACGTTAGTGACACTTAACATTGTCACTAACGTTGCCATGCTCCCTTTTGTCTCCCATTAAAGCCCACGTTAACTGGGTTAACGTGGCTTTTAACGTTGCCTTGTTAGCCTTCGAGAACGTTAGTGACACTCAACATTGTCACTAACCTTCAAGTGTGCCCCTTCTTGCTTCACGTTAAAGCTCACGTTAACTAGGTTAACGTGGCTTCTAACGTGGCTTCTGCCATCCTTTGAGAACGTTAGTGACACTCAACATTGTCACTAACGTTCAAGTGTGCCCCTAGGTTTCACGTTAGAGTCCACGTTAACTAGGCTAACGTGGCTTCTAACGTGGCCATTCTTAGCCATCCCAACGTTAGTGACAATGTTGAGTGTCACTAACGTTGGCTCATTCTTCATTCCTCATCGTTAGCTTCCATGTTAACCAAGTTAACATGAAGGTTAACGTGGCTCTTGGGGGTTGTGTGGTTGCTCCAACGTTAGTGACAACGTTGACTGTCACTAACGTTGTCGACAACTCTCTATCTCTTACGTTAGCTCCCACGTTAACCAAGTTAACGTGGGAGTTAACGTGGCTATTTGCAACTTAGGCCAACGTTATTGACAATGTTGAGTGTCACTAACGTTGGCTTCTCTTCCCCCTTTAACGTTAGAGGCCACGTTAACTAGGTTAACGTGGCTTCTAACGTGGCCATTTATGAGCAATTGCCAACGTTAGTGACAATATTAAGTGTCACTAACGTTGGCTCAACTTCTCTTCTCTACGTTAGAGTTCACGTTAACTTGGTTAACGTGACTCTTTAACGTGGGCATTGATGGCTTTTGAGAGTCTTTTTGGCAATCAATTTTCTCCTTAACTTTGCAAGTTACCTCCCATTCCTTGCTTCCTTTTGGTCCTGAAATCAAGCAATAGAGTGCATCAAAGTTCTAGTCCAAGTCATGGGTAATGCAATATACAATTTTGTCATTAAAATCATGAAAAATCCTCATGAAATAATGTAAAATGCACAATGTATGCTTGAATCAAGATCTGAGTGAATATTTTCCCAAAACTAACTTATTTCCTAAGAAAATGCATGAAATTACCTAAAAACAGTAAAGAAAAGGTCAGTAAAACTGGCCAAAATGCCCTGGCATCAATGTGCCTATGGCATGAAGGTCCAAGTGAAAAGCTTGAGACTAAGTGGTTAAATTCGTGATCCAAAGCAAAAGAGTGTGCTTAAGAACTCTGGACACCTCTAACTAGGGACTCTAGCAAAGCTGAGTCACAATCTAAAAAGGTTCACCCAGTTATGTGTCTATGGCATTTATGTATTCGGTGGTAATACTGTAAAACAAGATGCTTAGGGTCACGGCCAAGACTCATAAAGTAGCTGTGTTCAAGAATCAATATATCATGAACCAGGAGAATCAATAACACTATCTAAATTCTGAGTTCCTAATGGATGCCAATCATTCTGAACTTCAAAGGATAAAGAGAGATGCCAAATCTGTTCAGAGGCAAAAAGCTACTAGCCTCGCTAATCTAATTGGGACTAAGTTTAATTGATATTTTGGGATTTATTGTATATTCTCTTCTTTTTATCCTATTTTGTTTTCAGTTTCTTGGAGACAAGCAATGATTTAAGTTTGGTGTTGTGATGAGCGGATAATTTATACGCTTTTTGGCATTGTTTTTACATAGTTTTTAATATGTTTTAGTTACTTTTTAGTATATTTTTATTAGTTTTTATGCAAAAATCACATTTCTGGACTTTACTATGAGTTTGTGTGTTTTTTTGTGATTTCAGGTATTTTCTGGCTGAACTTGGGGGACCTGAGCAAAAATCTGATTCAGAGGCTGAGAAAGGACTAAAGATGTTGTTGGATTCTGACCTCCATGTACTCGAAGTGGATTTTTTGGAGCTACAGAAGCCCTTTTCTGGCATAAAACACCAGAACTGGCACCAAAGCTGTAGTTAAATGCCCAAACTGGCACCAAAACTGGCGTTTAAACTCCAAAAAAAGCCTATGCACGTGAAAGCTTTAATGCTCAGCCCAAACACACACCAAGTGGGTCCCGGAAGTGGATTTCTGCACTATCTACACTTAGTTACTCATTTTCTGTAAACCTAGTTTACTAGTTTAGTATAAATAGCACCTTTTACTATTGTATTCACATCTTTAGATCATTTTTTGAGACTACCTTAGGATCACTTTTGATCTCTTGATCACGTTTTGTGGGCTGGCCATTCGACCATGCCTGGACCTTCATTACTTATGTATTTTCAACGGTGGAGTTTCTACACCTCATAGATTAAGGTGTGAAGCTCTGCTGTTCCTCATGAATTAATGCAAAGTACTATTGTTCTTCTATTCAATTCATGTTTATTCTTATTCTAAGATATTCACTCGTACTTCAACCTGATGGATGTGATGATCCGTGACACTCATTATCATCCTCTCTTATGAACGCGTGCCTGACAACCACTTCCGTTCTATCTGCGAGAGCTTGAGTGTGTATCTCTTGGCCTCCTGGTTCAAGACGCAGGGTTGCCTCTCCTGACAACAGAGTCTTCCATTCCATGAGATCAGAGTCTTTATGGTATAAGCTAGAATAAATTGGCAGCATTCTTGAGATCTGGAAAGTCTAAACCTTGTCTGTGGTATTCCGAGTAGGATTTGGGATGGGGTGACTGTGACGCGCTTCAAACTCGTGACTGTTGGGCACACTGACAGTGTGCAAAAGGATCGAAGGATCTTATTCCGATACGATTGAGAACCGACAGTTGATTAGCCATGTGGAAAACCGTAACAGACATGTTTTCACTGAGAGGATGGATGGTAGGCATTGACAACGGTGATCCACCAACATACAGCTTGCCATGGAAGGGAGTACGCATGATTGGATGAGGACAACAGGAAAGTAGAGGCTCAGAGGGAACAAAGCATCTCCATACGCTTATCTGAAATTCCCACCAATAGATTATGTAAGTATCTCTATCATATTTTATGTTTTATTTTGTTTTTTTAATTATCAACACCTCATAACCATTTGAATCCACCTGATGGAGATTTACAAGATGACCATAGCTTGCTTCAGGCCGACAATCTCTGTGGGATCGACCCTTACTCACGTAAGGTATTACTTGGACAACCCAGTGCACTTGCTGGTCAGCTATGCAGAGTTGTGAAAAGTGTGAATCATGATTTCATGTACCACTATTGATTAGAATATCGAGAAGAGTTGCTACCTCTGTTGAAGTTTCATTTGTTCCAGTTTGTTTCATTTGTCCCTTACTCTTCCATATCCTAATCCTTATTCAGAGTTACAATTGTATTGTTTTTAGAATTTATTAATGCAAGAACAATTTTTACTTTTAATTACTTTCAGTTATTGTTTATCATGTCTCACTTTTATTCCTCTCTTAATTCTATGAAAGTTATATTAATGTCAATGGAGTAGACCTCCCACTTGACTTGGGGGTTGATTAAAAAGGAGACCTTTGAGTTGGAATGTCCAAGCGATTAGTTAATTTGGAAGTTATTGGCTAATTCTATATTTACTAATGCTAATTCTTCCCAAGAGAGAGGATTAGGACTTGCAAAAAAGAGTTAGCTCAATCACTTGACTTTCCTTTATTTAGTAAGGGTTAACTAAGTGAAAATAACAACCTCTTGAAGCTACACTTGAGAAATTCCAACAAGGATAGAACTTCCAATTAATCTACTCCCAGTCAAGGCTTTTTATTTGATTATATAAATTCTCAACCACTTATCCCTCTGTTCTTCAATTCCTAAAAATCCTTGGAAAACCTCTGATCAATAAAATAGCATTCTTTTGTCAGCTCATTGGGAGACGACCTGGGATTCATACTCCCAGTATTTTATTTCTAATCTTCATTGGTTAAGAGCTATACTTGCAATGCTGCTTTCTCTATAAACTCTTGATCGGTGAATTTTCGTACGTCACCTACCCATCCAAGTTGGACACCAAGCTCAGCCCAAACACTCACCAAGTGGGCATAAAAGTGGATTTTCGCACTCTTTAGCTTAGTTTATCTCATTTTTGTATTCTTTAATTATTAGATTAGTATATATAGAAGAAGTATCACCTATGTTAGGGACTTTTTGAATTTTTGAACTTCCTAATTTTCCATATTATTTTCTGTAAATTATGAGCAACTAAACCTCCTAAGTTAAGCATAGGAGCTCTACTGATTCCCATGGATTAATATTATTACTTTTCTATTTTAATATATGTTCGATTCTATTCTATAATGCATTATCGTTCTTCATCCTTTTGAATCTGGGGTGGAACGGAAGAATGACCCCTTATTCTACATTAGTTCTTACTAGTCTCTGACCGGATTGTATTGAACGACGGCTTGAGAATGCATCTCATATTCCAACAAGTTATTTGGGCTAATTGGGATAAGTAATTGAGGTTTCTGTGGCGCTAATGAATCCAATTCACTACCCCATTCAAAAATTTAGTGAATTAGTTCTTTTGGCAAGCGCACCAAAATTATCACCAAGTAATAACCCAGAGTAAAGTGGGATTATATCCACAAAGATTGGCAAATCAAAGCAGTTTTAATTGATTGATGAATTAGTCAAGCGGATCAATAAGATTGTGAAGTGCATAATTGTAAATGGCATAAATGCAAATGACTAGAATATAAAGAAAAGCAATAAAGTGCAGAATTAGAAATTGCGGAATGTAAAGTGCTGAATCATAAATGACTTGAATGTACATGGGAATGGAGAATAGCTGAATGTAAAATTAAGCTATAAAGAAATGGATAAATAAGAATGGGGGAATTCATTGAGATTGGGAGATGTTGTCTCTGTAGATCAAATCTAGCTTATATCTTCTTCAATCATGCAACTCATTGACCTCTTGGCAATCTTGATTGATTGAGCCCCAATCCCTTGGTGACTCAATCTCTCAGATCTTGATCAATAGCCAATTCCTTGGTCTAATTGCTCATGAAGAGAGATATGCTTGGTCCCTGATTATACCACACACCTTTGTAGGTCCAGGTAGAGGGGGGATTATATGTCACGTATCCCATCACCAAAACCCAGAATCTACTCAAGTGTGAGAAGGGATTTCAAGCATGGTTTCATGTTTCCTTTCCCAAGGTTCCCATGAAACCCAATTGCATTCAATCTCTTTCCCAAGATAATTGAACACTAAGAATTAAGAACAAAATTCCTTCTATCAAATCAAGAGAAGATGAAGAGAAGAAGAATTTCACTATTATCAATCCATCAAGTACAACAGAGCTCCCTCTCTCAATGAGAGAGAAGTTAGCTACTCATAGCTTGAAAAGTACTCAAAAGTGGAGTGTAAAAGTGGATATAGAACTAACTGCTTAACCCCTCTTCAATACTCTTTGGGGGTATTTATACTAATCCTAGTAAAAATAAAGAAATTACAAAAGTGAAAAAGGGAAAATTACATTTTGGAGGGAAAGAAAACACTCAATAAACGTGACTCCTTAGCTGGCGTGTGGCTGGCGCTTCATCGACGTGTCACATGCCCTTCAAAATGGCTTGGCATGCCACACTCAATCTTTCAAGTGGCACGCTCGTCCCTTGTTAACCTTGACTTGCCACGCCTTCGAACTCAAGTGGCACGCCATAGTGGCATTCTTGTGTTGCGTGCCACGCCTTCGAGCTCAAGTGGCACGCCCTTTGATTTTTCCACTTCGTTTGCCTCTGGAAACTTGAACTAGCGTGGCACGCCTAGGGTCTGGCGTGCCAGCCCTTGTTATGTGCTTGGCTAAGCTTCTCTAGAGAGTTACACTAGCGTGGCACGCCCAGGGTCTAGCGTGCCACGCCCTTTTATGAGTGAGTGGTTCCTCTGTTTGGCGTGCCCCGCCACGAACTCAAGTGGCACGTCCCAATGATGCTTTGGCCTCTGAATGACACTGGCGTGTCATGCCTGGTTGCTCAAGTGGCACACCTATGTGAAGAATTGTGATTGGCGTGCCACGCATTCGATACCAAGTGGCACGCCCCATGTAATTGGCCTCTTCCACCCTTTCTGGAAACTTATACCAGCGTGCCACGCCGAAAGGTTGGCGTGCCACGCCCATGATCTTGTCTCGCTCCAGTAAGTGGCATGCCACGCCTAGGCCTTCAAGTGGCATGCCAAAGTGACTTTTTGGAACTGATGTGCCACGCCTTCGACACCAAGTGGCACGCCCAAGTGAGGTTGAGAGGTTGGCGTGCCACAACTTCGACTTCAAGTGGCATGCCTAGTCTTCAATTGCCTTCAGCCCCTTGTCTGGATCATTGTACCAGCATGCCATGCCATGCTGCTCAAGTTGCACGCCCATGTATTTGCGAATTCTTCAAGTTTGGCGTGCCACGCCTGGGTCTTCAAGTGACACGCCAAAGTGACTTTTTGGAGCTAGCATACCACGCCTTCAACACCAAGTGGCATGCCGTAATGGAGGTTCTTCTTGAGGTAGTGAGTTGGTGTGCCACGCCTTGGACTTCAAGTGGCACGCCCATAGTAGTTGATGGGTCAGGCGTGCCACGCCCAACCTGGCGTGCCAGGCCCATTTTGTTTCCTCCATTTTTCTCTCTGAAATTTTGTACTAGCGTGCCACGCCTAGTTCCTGGCGTGCCACGCCTAGTTCCTGGCGTGCCATGCCTACATGCATGCTTGGATCTCCCTTCTGAAATCCTAGTGCATTTTTGTGGCGTTTGCTCTCAAGTGGCACGCCAGTTTCACAGCCCAGCTTTTTGTTTGTCTTTTTCCTATTTTTGATGTCCTTTTACACCTGAAAATTAGCACAACTCATCTCAAAGTGGTGTACCATAATATTCATCAATTAATGCATGAATTGTACTGATCAAATGAGATTTATGCTCCTTTATGGTCTTCTTTATGCAAGAAAGAAGGGCAGATGATGCAAGTCATCAGGTGCTTAGCCTAGAACCTTGAGCTTCATTCTCCGATCCGGAAGATTTGACCTTGTGTGTTGTGTTTTGAGTAGGATAATCAGAGAATGAATTGCGTGAGCTTCACCCTCGTTCAGATTGAATGACCACTGACCCTAGCGTTTGATGTGGATTAGAAGAGATTAATAACCATTGACCCTGGAGTTAATCACTTACAACCTTGCCGTTGAATGAATCATTCATTGTTAAAATACTCAGTAAGAAGTATTAATCCGGAAGAATAAGCATCTCCGAGGCCTTAACTGATTTCTCATCATTGGTTCTACGTCAATTTGGTATTACTTTCGTTCTTATTTTGTTTCATGCGCCTACAACAACAAGTAAATTTTCTATTCGCTTGACTAAGTCCAGCAAGATAACTATTGCTTTCTCTATCCGACAATCCTCGTGGGATCAACCCTCACTCACCTGAGGTATTACTTGGATGACCCGGTGCACTTGCCGGTTCAGTTGTACGAGTTCTGATTTTGCACACCAAGTTTTTGGCGCCATTACCGGGGATTGTTCGAGATTGACAAACTACCGGTGGCTTTGCTCCTTAGATCAGGTAGTTTTTACTGTCTTTCTTTTGTTTGTGTTTCTTGTTAAAAGTTTTTAAATTTTATTTGCGTCTTTTCAAATTTTTTTTTTCAAACACCTATACTTAGTCATCTTTTTCTTTTGTGTAACAACTCTAATTTTTGCACTAATGCGAGTTTTTTTTAAATAATATTTTAAAGCGATTAATTTTATTTTGTCGAGTCGACTTCGAACTCCGAAGTAAAATAATTGGTAATATTATTTTATTATTATGTTATTTATTTATTTTACTTGCTCTAATTATAATGAAGCCTAGATAATAATATTAATATTATTATTATCAAGTCCGACTTTTACCGATAAAATTAACTATTGGTATTTCTTGATGAGTTTACAATTGCTAATGTTTCATCGAATATCTTTTAATTTCTAAGTTACTAATGTCATTTATGTTAGTAACTTATACATATTTAACTTTTGTTATTATTATTATTATTATTATTATTATTATTATTATTATTATTATTATTATTATTATTAATTACCAAAAAAAGAAAGAAAAGAAGGAATAGAAACGTGAATTACATTAAGCAATGTTATCCCATTAATGATTAACATGCCTTTCTTCTAATTCAATATGACCGAATCGGAGAAAGAAAGAAAAGAGAGATTTCAATCCAAAACCACCTAGTAATATTACATTGACACCTAATCTTTTTATTGTCAACTCACCCTACCATTAAGATCAAAAACACTTCCCTTAATTTGTTAAGCATATTGCATGAAGAAATGGTAAAGTGACCGAGAGCTTTCATCAAAGAAACCGTAACCCTCCACCATTTTCATCCTTTGATTTCACTTAGTTCATAATCCCAATCAAAAATCTAATCCGATAAAAGTGTTCGTATCTTTCTCCTTTACATGTTGGTGTTATTTTTGTCCGGTGGAAGACGTAGCTTCCCCACCACTTGATTTTGGCCAACTGGAGTTCTAAGAGGTACGAAGGATTCCGAACATTTTTTCCTTCAGCTGCTCGGTCAGAAGGCTCCTCCGAAGCTTCGCATATTTTGATTCCATACGAAGGTAGGGTTTTGGTAAATTTTCATCGGTTAAATTGGTATTTGATAAGTGAATTGATGTCGTGGTTACTTGTCGGTTGAATTTATATTGATATTTGTGATAAGTTTGAGGTTTGGAGAGTTTAAGCGTAGCCAGGAACTGAGTTATTCTAATGATTGTGATTTCTGGATGATGATAGGATATTTTGAAAATGTTAAAAGTTGCCGGTTTGATTTATTGGAAATGATTTGAAAAGAGTGTGAAAAATGGTTTGGATGGAACCCGAGAAAGGTGGTAGAATCCGGATTTTAGGGGAGGAGCCACCAAAATTTTGTTATAAACCTTAAGAATTTATTTGAAATTTTATTTAGAAGGAAAAGATTGGTTTAAGAAATTGTTTTAATTGATTTTTGATTTATTCAGAAAATAGTTTTATGTCGGATTTAATTTATTTAAGAAAAGTATATACTTTGAGTTCGATTTATTTAGAAAAGAATTACTTTATGATTTTAAATTATTTAAAAAATACTATTTTAAAATTGGATTTGAAAATGAAAAGGGGCTGATGTTTTGAATTTGACTCAAGGATTTTATTTGGAGGAGTTTTAGTGAACTTCAAAAGTAATTGAATTTTATTGAAGGATTCCGTTTGGTCGACATCTTGAAAAGTGTTAAATAATTTGTGTAAAAATAAAAGGGGGATTAGTTTTGGTTTTAAAAGAAAGAGAGAAGACAAAACGGCACGTGTGATTATGAAATAATTAAAAGGTCACCAGAGGGTGACGGAGAGTAAGTAGTTATAGTTTTAATGTGAAAATACTAAGCCGTGGGCTTGATGTGTGAGTAATTGTATGGGAATGCCCGTGTATATGAAATGGCTTCCAGGAGAAAGTGGCACATGCTTCAGCTGGAGAATCAGCGCCTGCAAGTACTTGCAGAGGTCATGTTCGGCATAATTCAGCTAGAGAATCAGCGCCTGCGAGAGGTTGAGATCTTGCAGAGGTTATGCCGCTGGAATGCCTTATCTGACTTGCGAGTCGGATTGCGTCGGGTGCGGGTCGAAATCAACAAATGAGCTCATTACCTGCGATAGGACTAGACATGCATCATCCTTGTTGTGCATTTGCATTTTGCTTGATATGGTGAAATTATTTGTGATTGTCTTCCTGTGTTTATGAATTCCTTACTGTTACTCTGAATCGTGGTCATTAGATACTTCTCTGTGATTCTTGGTATATTTCATTGTGAATTACCTGAACTGTGATAACCCTGACTAAACTAACTACCCTCGACCCTACCAAGAAACTCCCAGTTCTTACCCCTTTTCTTTCTCCCCTTCAGATGGATACTAGAGTTATATTTTACGAGATGGACCCTCCCTATATATACGAGGATATTGTACATCATAGGTTTTATGTAGTAGCCGCGGAGATTAGGACTCGTATGTACATTCTGCGTAATCATCCTTTCCGTCACCCGATTGACACTCCACAGTTTAACCCCGACATGCCTTATGAGTTCCCACTGCAGTGGCTCCAACCAGATGCTCCATTTCACACGTTTCATGATGGACTGGTGCCTTACCAGCATCCTGATCAGCCTGTGGATCAGGCAGACCCTGAGCCTGAGCCTGAGCCCATAGAGGAGCATTTTCTAGAGCCTGTACCGGAGGAGGACATCCCAGTGGAGTAGATCTCAGTATCTTCATCTGAGCCATCTTCTGAGGAGCCGCTCATTGCCTCTATTAGTGGACCGGTGAGTGCTGGTCAGACCAGTAGCACGAGTGCCAGTGCCCCTCCGGAGATTATAGAGATTTCTGATGACGAGGACGAGGATCCTGAGGAGTGTTCTGATGTGGTTGTGATCTCCTCTGACGATGATAGCTGAGGCCTGGGAGCTACGGTTGTGCCTTTTGATTAGTTTTTTTTTTGTGTTAGCCTAGCTTTTCTATTAATCTCTCAATTTTGATTAGACTCACTGAGAGTGTAGGATGTACATAGTTGACTAGGCTAGTTCGGGTGCCAGCTTAGGGGTTTTCTGTACAAACTAGGGCCCGGAGTGTTGGATTGTACATAGTAGTATTTCTGAAGGGTTGTATGCTAACTCAGGATATATATATACATATATATACGATAGTACCTGTATGATTATGTATGGTCTATGCTATGTGTTGTCATTATATATAGTGCCAGCTTGTGTATGTTTAATTAGCTGTCCTTGCAAGTTTTCTTATAAAAGTCTTTCCAAAAACTCGATAGTACGCTAACCCGATTACAGGCTTAATAATACATAGTAAAGTTTTCATGTGAACAAGTTGGTGACACTTGATTTCTGGTGTGATCATGACTTACTGGAATTGGGTCGTTACAGAAAGAAGAAGGAAAGAAATGGAGAGAAGAGAAGAGAAGAAGTGTGTGAAAGAAAGGCATCCACGGGTACGTGTAGTGCATCGATGCGTGTGCGTGGGAATGGTGAAATGGAAGCGACGCGTACGCATGGATCATGCGTATGCGTGCATGGCAAACCAGAGAGGCGATGCGTACGTGTAACATCCCGCATTTTTTTAAATTTAATTATGAATAAATTGTGATTGTATCTTATTAAATTTAAACTTTATAATTATTTTATTAGAAATAATTAAATAGATTCGGAGATAATTTCATTTTAAACCAATTAAGATTCTTAAGTAATTTTATATAATGGAATATTTTGTATAATTTTAGTAACTGAAAAAATAAGAAAGAATTGTACAATTTAATTTAAGTAACTTTTATTCTGAAATGTTACGATTTATTTTATTAATTTGATGTCTTATTTTATAAATTAATCAATTAAGAGTAATTAAATTAGTTTTATTAATATTTGGAGTTAAGTTAATTAACATTCTTGTGTAATTTTATAATTGTTATTTCATATAATTTGAAATTAAGATTTAGTAATGGAAGCAATATATAACTTAATTTAAGAAATTTCTATTATACATAAATTATAGTTTATTTTATTAGTTTAAACTCTTAGAGATTAATTTATTAGAAATGATTAAATTGATTTTTATAAATACTTTGAGTTTAAGTTAATTAATGTTTAAGTACAATTTTTATTGTAATTAGTTATTTTATACAAATTAAAATTAATGTTTTGGTAATAAAAAAATAATAAAAAGTTATATCATACAATTTGAATAATAGATATTTTTGGATTTAAAATTGTATTTTATAATGTGATTAGTATATTTACTTTATAATTTAAATTAGGAAAATAATTATTTGAGCCCATTGATAAATTGATAAATAAAATCTTATGCGTTTTGAAAGTATTTTTTATAGTATTATATGTGAATCTCAAATTATTATTTTATTTCAAATATTTTATAAAATTATTATATTATTCGTGTATATTTTACTCTAAACCTAAAAATTTCTAATAAAATCCTAATATCCCAAATTTCCTAATTTGTGCCCTACATTAATCTCACACACACACTTAGAAAATGGAAACTCGAAGGGGGGAATATAAGGAAAAGGGGGGGAGAAACAGAGAAGGGGGAAGAGGGACAGAGGAAGGAGACGTGATGAGGAGAGGAAGAGAAGTCCGTTTCGGTGACCACTAAAGCCTCCAGCGCCACCATTGCCGCTGTAGACCTCGTCCCAGCCGCGAAGAAGAGGAGGAGGGGCGCTGTTTACGCCTTCGCCGTAGCCCCGCGTTGTCACTGTCGAGGAGCAGAACGAGACAGAGAGTGACGCGAAGGAAGATGCCAGAGGCCACCACCGCTGCTATTGCCGTTGCTGGGAATGTCAAATGCTGCTGTGACCACCACTAAGTTCCACGCTGGTCTAGGTGTCTTTGCTGCCTCTATTTTGGTTAGTTCCTCGACTCCTTTAACTTGTTCTACATTCTGCTCTTTGTTAGTTACCAAAACTGTAAGTGTTGCTGCTGCCAAAGAGGGTGCCCGGGTTGCTAATCGGGTTCCATACAACTGCTATATCCCCATTTATTTTTGCCTATTGCTCAGGCATCACTAAAGCCTTCTGCCGCCACCGGGAGCCAATACTAGAGCTATTACTAATAGTTTTGGTCAGACCTTTTCTTCTATTCTAGTACATTACACGTTTTCCTGTCTTTGTCATGCCTGTTCTGTTTTGATTTTTTGTATATGTTATTGTCTTGGGTTTCTTGAAACTGTTTCAGCCGCTATAATTATAATTTATAATGACGTAGTTGCTATATGAGGCATCAGAGCTGTTGCTGCTTCTGTGGGAATTAATGCTATCGCTACTGCCTCGTCATAACCTCGCCTTTGGTTTCATTTAATTGCAACATAGAGGTAGAGGGTTTAACTTAAACGATTTTAATTTAAGAATTCCTACAAGGTTTATTGAATAACTGCAAATAGATTTAAGAGCTGTGAGTAATTGTTGATTATGTGAATTTTGAATTGTTGCTGAAATTGTGATTGGAATGGTTGATATTGTGATTTGGAATTGTTGATTAGTGATATTGATTGATTATGTGGATTGGGAATTGTTTAATGGTCAATTGTTGAGAATTTCTGAATTTTAATGGGTTATGTTGGATTTGTTACCGTTGAGCTGTTATTTGATATATTATAAAGTTAATGAACTTGGTTGGTGGTTGATTTGGAATTGATTTTAAGGGATATTGAAGGGTTGGATCTTGAATACTAAATGATTCGCTAAAAATCATATTCTCTTGAAATTAAATGGAAACTTTGAAAGTGAATCAGTAACTCTATAGTGACTGAAGTGATAAGAATTTAAATGTTAAGTAAATTATATTAAGTGTAATTGTGAAAATTCAATTTTGAAGGTTTCGTATTAACTATAGAATTAGTTATGATTTTTCAAAGTTGAATTCTAAAATCTGATTTTCTGCATAATTTTAAACGAAGTTAGAAACTTTGAAAAGCTATAACTAATTATGTAATGATCGGAATTGAGATAAGCCTCAAAGTAGTCCCTGAAGTTGCACTCGAGCCTCATAGTAGTCCCCGAACTTAAAAGTTACTCATATTCGTCCCTGAAGTTGCACTTCGGGACTCAAACTCGTCCATCCGGCAATTTCTGCCCAGTTGGTCTCTTTCCTGACATGTTGGCATAATAGAAACCATGTAGTATTTGCTGTGGCGCCAAAATGACATGAAACGACGTTGTTTAACACTAAAAATCTCCCTTCCTCAACGTTACCCTAACGAATTGTCGTTCACGCCACCTTCCTCTCTTCCGGCTACCTTCTCACCGCCACTGGCCCCCAAGCCCTCTTCGACGACGCCCTATCACATCCATCCACTGGTAACACTATCACTAATTCCCCATTTTGTTCTCTCTTTTTTCTTTAATGAAATCATTTAATTTTGCTATATTTTATCTGAAATATCCAAATATCATTAATTATCACTCTTTAGTGAAAACAATTTAAAATTCTGTTTTCTGTTTTCACTTCATTCTTTGTAAGAACCAGAAAACATTGAAGGTAAAAAGGGAAACCAAACGTGCCCTAAGTTTGTAGCACTAGCTATGTAGAAAATTTTTTATCTAATCGGTGTAAGAGAGTTTTATAGGATTATTTGTTCTTGAAGTGATGATTTATTGAAAACCATCAAATACTGATATGTAATTGACTGAGTGAATTACAGAAGTTCATTATTTAGATTATAAAGTAAATTTAAGCTTTCTAAGGTGGTAGCTGTTAATGAACCATGATAACCACAGATAATGGGAAAGCATGCCGAAAAATTGCACTATCCTTGGGCTTCTATACTAGACAAAGGATTAGGCTATGCAATCTAATATGAGGATCAAGTCAATTAAGCCGAAGTTAGAAGATATCTTGTGGTATCAAGAAAAGATGTAGCAAATTGATATATGCAGCCTGAAGCTTATAATTAGCATTTATTGATCATTTTTAATCGTGGTTTGTGATTGTGTGTAGAGGAGGTGTCTGTAGAGAACTGGAACCAACTTGATCAAGAATATGTCTTTGTTTATGTCAATCCAAAAATGGTTTCAAATAAAGTGCTGGTAAAGTGCCTTGTCATGAATGAGAAGTTACTCATTGATGCCTTGAAGGAAATGTCTTCTGACCCTGCATATCTTGAGATTTGGTAAGCCTCTTTTTTCCCCCTTCAAGTTATAAATTCTTCAAGATTTTTCCTTCATTTGCTGCATTGCAAAATTAAAATTTTTGTAACTGACCAACTTGGTTTTCTTTGTTCGGGTTGAACTGAGCTGCATTGGAGTTTGGAGCTTCTATTTGTTGATGACTTATTTTATTACTCTTTTCAATTAAATAGAATTTCCATTCTTGATAGAGGAAGAATAGAAACTAAAATATAATGGCTATGGTGGGGGCAAAAAAATCATACATGATTTTTAGTAAAAGCTGAAGTACTGAATTGTGATTTGAAAACCTTTTGAAATTAGAGTTTGTATTCGGTATTGTCAACTTTTACCCTTTTCCCCATTCCTTTCTTTGTCATATCAAATATTAAGATAGTATAGTTAAGGGAATAAAAAAACCACAAGAAATATTTTGTATATTTGTTCTATGCTGCAAATTTTAAGCTTGTGTGTATTGAGTTTTGTTGCTCAAAGGTTATCAGCTTTTCTTTCTCGGTGAAGTCGGATATGTTGTGAAAATTAAAATTTTTCATGGTTAATCATATTTCTTGTGAATTTACGGTTTTGTAATGATCTGGTGCTTTGTTTTTTTTACATACAGTGTTAGGGATTATACTATAGCAAATGAAAGTAGCAATTATTCTGAGCAGTTCAAGAATTTGAAGCAACTACTGAGAAGACTAAATCAGGATATCTTAGCCAAATTAGCCAATTATTTTGTTATGTTTTATTTAATAAGCCTTCTTCTTTTGACTTTTTTGCGTGCATTGTGCTAAGTTGTGTAGTACTTTCTCTTTTAATTTTTGTTTATCAATCGCCTTCAACACATGCTTTCTTGAAATAACTAATGGAGTCATTTTTCATAGATACACGGTTTTCAATACCTTTAATAGGCTCCTATTTATATGTGCTGAGTTATTCTTGGGCTGATGGTGGTTATACATGCTGCATAATGTCCTGTTTGTATGTAACAGTGTTGTTTAAGGACTAGTCTGATGTCACTTATATAAGTTTAGGGACTAGTTTGATGTCACTTATTAAATTGTAGGGACTATTTTGGTGTTCGAAAACAAGTGTCTGACAGCTTTTTATAAAAGTGAATGAATCAAAAATTGGGTCCCGATGTGGTCTGGTGACCCAGACTATGAGAAGTTCGAAGTTTGTGGCTAGCCAACCAACATAATTTTTGAAGTTCATGATGTGGTCCCTCTAAAAAGAAAGTTCTCCAAACATGATGAAAAAACAACTTTAGGTAGTAGCAATCCACCAGGAAGCAGTCAACCAGCAAGGAATCCCCCACCTAACCCTATGTAAGGTGCAACACAGAGGAATGCTACAAGGCTTGCAAAATTCATGAAGTTTGTGTCCACCCCTGGATTCAAGGAACCCAGGCACAAAAAATGAAGATTAGGATGATTATGTTTAGGGACAGGGGACACATGGTGTCTTTGTGTATCTATTTTGCTGAAGTTTTTTTTTTACCATGTATGCTTTCTTAAACATTGTCCTAGTGTTTGGGATTTTAGTATCTGAAACTTATGAGGTCAAAATGTTAACAACTTTGATATACTTGGTGTTTTGGCTCTATAATGCCTTTTTTGGATGAAACATTACCAATATGAATTATGACTTTCTTGAATTGAGTTTTGTTAGCTTTTTGGTTATATTTTGTCGTGTGTTAGAGAATTAAGAGTAATTCAGACCCTGTCAATTTCCATTTCATTGAACAAAAGTGCAGGAACAAAAGTATGCATATAATTAAACACTTTAATTTGCATTTCTTTCAAACAAAAGGACAGGAACAAGTACATGAACAACATATGCATATAACATGCATGTCATTTGTTTTTGGCTAGATACAGTTGACCTTGTTGTCTATCCAACTTTAATACAAGAACACCAACTATAATCAGCAGCATGAACACAAACATCAAAATCCCCCCTAATTTTTAGAACCCTAATTTCTGCCTCTAATCTACCAAATTTCCAAGCAATCTTCATCTTCCATTCTTCATTGTCAACTGAAAGCCTTTTTCTATCATCACATGCTATGACATCCTCTTCCAAAACTTTATCAACCCACAAAAATAATCCACACTATTTCTTACCCACAGTTTGCACAGCCAAGAAAATTTAGTCAGCAAATTTTATATCCATAAATATAGCAATCAACACCAATAATACTTACATTGTAGGTTGGGCAACCTAGGAACAGTCTCCCTGGATTAGAATCCATTCCTAACCACCGCAACATTGATCTCGACCCGCAGCCACACCATTCTGGCAAACGCGATTCTCTGTTTCTATTCATTCTCCTCATGATGCTACCAAATGATTGTGGGTTGTTCGAGCTCCTAACTTGATTGCTCGCGCTTGCCATAACAGTCGGGCTTTAAAGATGGAGAAGACAAGAACAGAGAAACAAAGAGAAGAGAAGACAGAGCACTGTGGGCTTCAAAATTGGGGATTAGAGTTTTATCCTGATTTGAGGGACCAAATTGATTACGGACAGTTTACTCTGCCACATCAGCTAGCCGTTGTAATGCCCATGTGTTAAGAAGCCTGCCAACTTAGCTTTCCGGTAGTGTCAGGTAGGCATAAATTGCCGGAAGGACAAGTTTGAGTCTCGGAATGCAACTTCAGGGATGAATATGAGTAACTTTTAAGTTCATGGACTACTATGAGGCTCGAATGCAACTTCAGGGACTACAGTAAGGCTTATCTTGATCGGAATTGCATGAGACCAAGTCTGGGTTAACCTTGGGAATATAAGGAACTAAATTGGAAAATTTGAGACTTTTTTTTAAATATACAATTTAAAGTTAGGTTGTTAAATCTGTCCTGCAGCAAAAAAGGTCAAACAAGGCAGCAACTTGTGTGTCTTGCTGTGAATTCTACAAGCTGAGTTTTGGAGAAAAACAAATTTTGTTATAAAATTTGATTAACTTGGTTAATTGCTCTAAAACTTTAGAATTTTAGGAGTTAAGGATTGGGAGTAGTGATTTTTTGAATATTAGTGGTTAAAGCTGAAAAGAAATAGATTTCAGCAAGCTATGCATCAACTTCCAATGCTTGTAACTCTTAGAATTGAAAATCAATTGGGTTGCAACCAAGACACTTATTTCTGGATGAGCTAGGAGTTTCCAAACCAAAATTTAGCTTAATTGGAGTTTTGTAAAAAAAAGTTATTCAAATTGAAAGGTACTAAGCTTGTTGGTTTCTAAAACAGATTTTGACTCATTTTTACTTAACATCCAGGTTTTGTAATTTCTTCATTAAAAATGGTATTAACCCAGAGCCAATTGAGAAAGAAACCTGGATAAGTGAAGTTGAACTATATTATTTTTTAAAGTCATTGGATTTAACTTGGATTTTATATTAAATTTTGAATATCACATGTTGCTGCTGTTTTAATGGTTTTACCAATGTTCTGAAAACCGAACCGGACCGGCTGGTTCAACCCGATTAACCAAAAACTTGTCACTTAACCGGTTTGAAAACTGGCCGAACCGGCGGTTAACCAGTAAACCGCCAGAACCAATTGGTTTTTTTCCAGAATTTTTGGTTCGGGTATATAACCTCTAATGTGTCGTTCCCACGCCACCCCACCTCTTTCTCTCATCTCTGAGAATCAGAAAACTCACCCTAACCTAAACCTAGCCACCAACCCACCATCACTATCCCCATGGTCGAACTCTTCTTCTCTGGTAGATGGTGCTTTCACCGCCGGCAGGAATCGTGGGTGCCGTCGCACTCTTTTCATCGCCAATCCCATTTCACTGTCGCACGAAGGAAGCATTGATCCCGTGGCATCACCGTCGCGAAGGTTGCTTGGTCCATCGTCGTCTCTTCAAGCTCGCGCTCTCTCTCTCTCTCACTCACTCTCTTTGTGTTTGAGCTTCGAGCTCTCTGTCGCTCTTTGTTCGAGTTCACTTCCCTTGTTCCGTTGTCATTAGCCCGTCACTTCCCATTCCTCCCTCGCTGTCACTTTCCTTCCTCCTTCGCCGTCGGTAAGTGCTGCTGCTTTAATTAATATTTCTTGTTTTGTACATTTGTTAATAATACCGATTTTGGGTTCTGGTTATTTGATTTTTGATTCTGAGTTTGATAATTTTGCTTAATCTGAGTTACTGATTTACTAAAATATGATTGAATTGAATGATTTGATTAAATATTTTCTTTGCTGAGTTAATTTGTTTGAGTTAATTTTGTTGAAAGTTAATTTATTTTAGCTGGGTGTTGAAGATGGAACGGGAACAACAGCCAGAAGACATTATTTATTCAATTTGTTGAATGTTGATGAAATTCTGAATTCAATTTTATTTGGATTCTAATTTTTGAATTTGATTCAATTTAAGTTTTGCTGCTGATATATTTTCAGATTAGTTTGGATTCGTAAGTTAGAACTATATTGTTGATTAATTGATTTGCTGCTGAAAGTTTGAAACTATGTTCGCATCCCTTTTTTCTGTGTAGTGTGTTTTCCCCTCCTTAGCACAATAGCATGAAAACGAGAGTAAATGAATGGAACACAAGCACAATCATGCAAACACAAATGTGACGAGGGTGCTGTTGAACAAGTGATCGTGAAGGCAACTTTACACACACATGTGCAATATCCACACAGAAGTACAGAACATATGTGTCAGTACATAGAACCTCAAATGAAATGGTACATTGTACAAGTTCTGGTAGGATTGCTTTTCCATAAAACTTTTCCACTTGCTCTAGATGCTCTCTTTATTTTGGTTGCAATTTTACTTTTTGTCAGTCAATAATTATGTATATATGTTTAACGGGATTTTGTGAAAGTTGAAAACTTATCTGTTAACGATTCTTTTGATAGTTAGTAGAACATTATGTGTTTGTCACTATGTGCGTTTTGGTTATTTTGAGCTATGAACTTTGATGTTTGAAGTTGTTTGTGAACTTCTGATATTAAATTATAGATAATTTATTATGTGAAATTGTGAAATTTATAATTTTATTTAGAAATTATTAAATTTATATATTTAAAATTATATATAGATTTTTTAATAATTTTATTTAATATTTAATTAAACCGGTTGAACCCTGGTTGAACCTCGGTTGAACTAGTGAACCATTAAACCAGTCATCTTACCGGTTTATTGACCGGTCCAGTTCTCGCAACCTTGGGTTTTATGCACTGCAGAGCAGTCACGGTTTTTTCTCTATTCCTAAGGCTAGAGAAATTAGAAAATTATTATCTTTGGTTTCTTAGAAAGCTTATTTCAAGATGAACGCCTGGACATAAATATTACACAATTTTGATTTTGTTTGCTATATTAAAAATAGAAAAGAAGATAGAGTGTTGAGAATGTCTGAGTGAGAGTTATGAGTTCATAAAATTAAAGATGAACCTTACCATTATATGGCTGATTCAATGTTGGAATTTATTTGATTCTGAATTAATTTGATATTGGAAATGTTGAAAAGAGTTTGGTAAATTGTTTGGTTGGGACCCATAAGGGTGGCTAAGTCCTATTTTTAAAGGAGATTATGTCCAAATATTTATAAAAGTATAAGGACTTGATCAAAATAAATATTTAAGGTTTGTTTAATGGTAATAATTTTAATGATTCTTTTAAGAAAAGATTATTTGGTTTATGAGGTTGTTGGCAAGGGCGTGGGTCTTGTCCCGCTTGCGTATTTGCAATTATGAAAGAAAAAGGAAAGAGTAAAGTACTCATTGTATGATTATTTGTTGCTTAATGCAACCCAAGAGATATTATTTATTTATTTGTTCCTTAAGGCAACCCAAGAGATATTTGCTTAATTATTTGTTGCTTGAAGCAATCCAAGAGATGTTTGTTTGTTGCTTGAAGCAACCCAAGAGATGTTTGTTTGTTGCTTGAAGAAACTCAAGAGATGTTTGTTTATTTGTTGCCCTGAGGCAACCCAAAAGTAATTTTCCGTTCCCAAGAGTATATGTTTCCTGCGAGTAGAAAGCAGAGGCTGTCTCAATAGAGCTGCTAATAATTATATGCACATTATTTGAATGGAAAATCGTATCCGGAAATTCGTGAATTCCTGACCAGATAAATGTCGGTAATGCAGGTGCTAACCGACACATGAGCTCATGGCCTGCACTAGGACTAGACATTCATCATATGCATCTATGTGACATTGTTTGAGTATGTATATTGTAATTGGTTTGCCTAAGTGAATAATTTTGTTAACTGCTAATTGCTATACTTGATATAATTGCTCTTGATTGTGTTTGAACCTCATTACTTGTGTTTGTAACTAAATGGATGGATTATGGTGAATTTGGTGTTGATTGAATTGCTTGGGCCTGAGGCCATGACTGGTTTGTGTTTGCGGTCTAGTTCTGTATAAAGTATCTGACTGGTTCAGTATAGACTTAATGAACCTATGCTTGGAACAGGATGATCATTTATACCGTGTAGGTAACTTCTTTTATGTTATGGTCTAGTAAAGTAGGAAAAATCAAACTCTTACAGCATAGACTTAATTGAACCTATGCTTGAGACAAGATGGTCATTCATACAGTATAGAAAAACTTTTAAGAGTTTTATAAAGAAAAATATGGGTTTAGGATTTTGAATAATTAACCAATGCTTTTGAAAAAGGTTAGTTTTCTTTTAGATGTCTCTGAAAGAAATTAACTATTTGTGCTTTATTCTTTACTTTCACGGCATTCTCGACCTCTACTGAGAACATGTGGTATGCTTCTCACCCCCAAATTTTTCAATCTTTCAGTGACACAGGTTTGAAGACACAATATGAAGCTGCGAGCGATTAGTAGGTTTTCTTATGGTTTTAATTGCTTTCAAAGAGTTCCTTCGTTGTTGTCCCTTGAGATTTTACTTTACATAGAGGGGTAGGTTTGGTATATTGTATGAGTTTCATTTGATTTCTTTTGTATAAGAATTATTATTAATAATATTTATGTGATTATCATTACTTGTAAATATTTGAATTATGACTTTAATGAATAAAAACAAAATTTTCTGGTATTTTCTTAAAACTGAAACGCGAACTCGATACAAAGGCTCGATAATTAAGTAGTTAATACTTGAAAAGGTTACGTAATGTTCTTTCTAGTAGAAATACCCTGACTTAAGCAAGGTATTTTGCTGGACGGGACGTTACAGTACGTGTGAGGCATGCGTACGCATGGGTTGGGTTGTGCCTCAGGCACAATGTTCGCACAGTGCAGGCGTAACTCTCTGATTTTTGGCCGGGAGGTGGAAATTTGCAATCCACGCGTACGCGTGGGTGACACGTGCACGTGGATGGTCGAAAATGCTCAAGGCACGCGTACACGTGGGTTGGTGATCTGTTTTTCCAAATTTTCCCAAGTTCTTGCACTAAACCAAGCATTTCAATCCTCCAAACACCTACCAAAACACCATAAAACCTTATTTGACGTGCTAAACTACCAAATACACTCAACAAACTCAACAAAACATGAAATAAAACTAATTTTACCAATATTAACAAAAGAGAAAAATGAAAAGAATTTACCATGGTGGGGTGTCTCCAACCTAGCACTTTAGTTTATTGTCCTTAAGTTAGACTTATGGAGAGCTCCTCATCAAGGTGGCTTGTGCTTGAATCCATCCTTGAACATCCACCAATGCTTGAGTCTCCAATAAGCTCCATCATTTAAAATTGATGCTATCAAGCCTTGATGGAGTTCCGCACAAGTTATGAGCTCTCAAAAGTGATGCTCATGTATTCCCGGATCCCATATCTTGTTTCTACACCCATCTTTGAATTGATAATCATTATTCCAATTGGGTGGCAAGCAAGATGAATTCTCAATGCAGTGGCCAAACATCATCTTAGACCCGTGCAATCTAGTTCTACATCGAACCTTGCAATTAAGCTTTGAACAAGTAACCATAATGAACCTAGAATGATGTTTCCAACCACTAACCATCTCCCTTTTACTCTTAAAGCCACAAATATGTCTAAGTTGACCATCTGTCTCAAGTAAACCATATTCAAGGGGAATAATAAAGCTTAAGTATAAGGAATTTACCCACTTGAATGAAAGAATGGATGGTGGTGGCTTGGGGAGAGGTATTTCCAATGTCCTTGCAAGCTTTACTCCCTTGTGTTCATCCTTGACCACTTCCACCTCTTGACAAACTTCTTTACTTTCAATCCTTTGTTCATCAATTTCATCTAACTCTTCTCCATCACTCAAGTCATAAACAGGAGGATGAGAGAAATCTACCTCCACATTGCTTCCTATTTCCTCCGGAGAAGGTTCTTCAAGCTTAAAGGATTCACCACCGAGAAGGTCGGATGCATGATTTTCATCTCCAAGGGAACTCAATTCTTGCTTCATTCCTTCTAAGTCTTCATTCAAAAATTGTTTTGGAGGTTGTGCACTTTCCTCCTCAACATCAATTTCAATCTTCTTGGAGAGGTTTTCTTCAACTCTAGGTTCCTAAGGAGGTTCTACATTTCCTAAATCTTCAACCATTTCTTCCTCTTCTTCAACAATCTTGGCTTCCTCCAATTGTTCCAATACAAAATCAAACTCCTCATTCTCCACCGGATTTTCCAATATCTCATTCATGCTATGCTCTTCTTTTGATCATTCACATATGGCAATGGAAGTGCCTTGAGTGCATAGGTATTGGGAGGCTAAAGTGTTTACTACCTTCATCAAGGTGACCATGGATTTTTGTACCTCCCTTTTCATCTCTTCTTGCCCTTGAAGGATTAAAGTGAAAGAATCATCCATTGAGGCTTGGGATGGATAGGAGGGTTCATTATTTTGGAGGGAGGGTTCATAATAGGAAGGTGGTTCTTCTTGGTAAGGGTATAAAGGTGGTTCTTGGGAGTAATTATGATGGAATTATGGTGGTTCTTCTACGTATGGTTCATTTGGCTCATAAGGTGATTGGTATGGTGGATAAAGATTAGGGTCATATGAGGGTGTTTGGTAAAAAAGGGCTTGTGAGTGTGGTTAAGGGCTATGTTGAGGAGGTGGTCCATAGGCATGTGGTTGTGGTTGGTGACACGTACAACAAGGGCTACTACATCTATTTGATTGATATGCATTAGGATTGGAGTTATACATGTATGAGACTGTAGGAGGTTGTTGCCAAGAAGGTTGTCCATAAGCTTATGGCTCCTCCCACCTTTGATTATTTCCATCCTTGATGCATATCCTCATTGTAATTTTCACTTCCTACAACATCGTTGTAACCAAGCTCATAGCCAAAAAGATGAGAATTCATATTGAAAATAGAAAATAAAAACAAGAACTAATAAGAAACAAGAAAATTAAATCCTAAAACTAGCAAGAGCTAACAAAGAAACAAAAGGCAAACATATTCACAATATTCACGTTATACAATAACCAATAACAAGGCACACATTTGTAATTCCCTGGCAACGACGTTATTTTGATGAATGTATTTTTGTGTGGTATAGAATTCCCAATTGAGTTCTTGTTGAAAGTATAGCTTCTAAACCAACAAAGAATCCTTTCATACAAACATTTGGTTGTCACAAGTAACAAACCCCTATAGAAATAATCGAAGTATTCAAACCTCGATCGTTCTTCCTAGGAATTGCAATAAAATGTTCTTGTCATTGGTTATGAAGTATGTTTTGGGGTTTTTGTAGTAAGAGACAAGAAATATAATGGCAAAGGAAATGAACCAACAATTATGAAAGCTCATGGCAAGGTATGAGAAATAAAGGTCTTATCCTAGCTATCCTTATCAATTGGGATAAGAATTGTTCATTGCTCCCAATTGGTTAACCTCTAACAATGGAGGAAAGTCAAGTGAATGAATTAACTAGTGTCCATAAGTCCTAGCTTTAGTGGCATTCAAGTCAATTAGCAACTTCTAATTATGAATCAACAAAGGAGTTTGACAACTCAAGAGTAACTAATTACTCAACAAAAGCCAAGAGGAACAAAATCTAATTCATAACTAAAAGAAGCATTTCATCAAACACATAGAAGGCAATAAAGGTAAACAACATAAATTGCAAGAATTAAAGAGAGGTCTAACTACAAGGTAAGAGATCAACAATAGAAAACCAAATCAAACATGAAAAGACATGAAAATCATAAATTGCATTGAAAGAGAAATAGAGATCTACATAGGAATTCATAAAGCAAAAGGAAAATTGAAGAAGAAGAAGAAGTATATCTAGATCTAAGAAATTATCCTAAACCTAATCCTAATTGTAGAGAGAAGAGAGAGCTTCTCTCTCTAGAAACTAACTTTCCCTCCAAAACTAAACTAAAACTAATTAACTAACTAGATGCCTCATCCCTCTTCAATACTCGGGTTGAACAGCATCAGAAATGAGTTGGATTGGGCCCAAAATGCTTCAGAAATAGCTGGCCACAAGTTGCCTTTAGTGAGTCACGTGTGGGCATCGATGCGTAGGTGTACATCACGTGTACAGATCCCTAAATGCCAGGAAACTATTCAAATTTTATATTCTTGAAGCACCGGATGTTAGCTTTCCAGCGCAACTGAAACTGCCACATTTGGACCTCTGTAACTCAAGTTATGATCGATTAAGTGCGAAGAGGTCAGGATTGACAACTTTGCGATTCCTTTGTTTCTTCATGAGTTCTCTATTTCTACATGCTTTTCCTTCATTCCCTCAATCCAATCTTTGCCTCCTAAACCTGAAATCTCTTAACAAACATATGAATGCTTCTAATGGAATCAAGGTGAATTAAATTTAACTATTTTAAGACCCAAAAAGCATGTTTTCACTCTTAAGCACAATTAAAGTAGAATTTACAAAACTATGTTATTTCATTGGACACATGAGAGAAAAGTTGACAAAACCCTCTAAATTCAACATAAGATAAACCCTAAAAATAGGGTTTATCACAAACGTCTGTCTGTGTACGAGATTCCTGTTATGTGGCTGCTTGATAGAGTACCAGTGGTGCGCATATAGCAATGTATGATCGTGCAGAGGAGTAGTATATGACCTTCTACCTTTTTTATGGCATTCGACCTGACTAGAGTTTTGAAGACATAGAACGTACTTTTCCTCGCTTTAGTAGTTTAGAGGGATTAGGTGAGTATAGAGTCTAGGCTAGCCTGGGTGCCAGCTTAGGCACTTCTTGAACAGGTCAGGGCCTCAGATGTTGTATGTATATATATGCATATATATTATTTAGCTATATCTAGGGTTGTTCTAACTAAAGGCCTATACTCTAATAAAGGCTGGATCACGGAATGTTATCAACTGCTTGAAATGTATTTATGTGTGGTTGTTTATAATTGTTTTATCTGTTATCAGTTGTGAATTGATTATGAATGAGTCCATCTACTAACCCAAATGTTTTCAAAAAAAAAAGTACCTCGCAAAATAACTACATTTTTAACAACGAATCAGGCTTATATAATAAATAATATATAATAATTAGAAGAGACAAATTAGTAGTGCTCAGTTTTCGGTATGATCTATACATATTGAAAATTGGGTCGTTACACCCAAGCTTCCAACAAGAATATAGAAGCACAATTAAACCAGGCTAAAAAGCAGTTGTCTGAACAAATAAGAGAAGAGTGCCAAGCTATCCAATTAAGGATTGGAAGCACCCTGAACACCCTGCCTCAGAACAGTAAGAAGTAGGGGGAAGAGGAAATGGCGGAGGATGAACAAGCAGCAATTCAGGACACCGTCAGGGGCGTTGAATGCCCAGGAGGGGGCAACACTAGCCTTCAACTTGAGGAAAGGACCAACAGTGGCATTGAATGCCCAGATAGGGGAGATCATAGACGTATAAGTTCGGGGAACATCTCTCCTAAGCAAGCTAGTAACCATTCTTTAGGAACTATAGATACTCACCCTATACCACCTAAAACTCATGGGTACAAGACAAAGATACAATATCCTCAGAAACTTTGTCAGGCAGAAAAAGATAAGCATTTTGCCTGGTTTGTAGATTTTCTTAAGACACTGGAGATCAGGATCCCATTTGCTGAACCCCTTGATCAAATACCTTTCTATGCCAAGTTTATGAAGGACATACTAAGCCACAAGAAGGATTAGAGGGAGGTAAAGGCAGTTCTCCTCACTGAAGACTGCAGTGCAGTCATCTAGAGGAACCTACCAGAGAATCTTCAGGACCCTGGGAGTTTTGTAATACCCTGCACCCTCGGAGACGCTTGGATAAGGATAGCTCTATGTGATCTTGGAGCAAGCATCAACCTAATGCGTTCATCACTAATAAAGAAACTCGAGATATAAGAAGTCAAGCCTACCTGCATATGCCTTCAACTTGCTGATGGCTCCATCAAATTTCCATAAGGAGTGGTTGAAGACTGATGCATGAAAACTTGTCTCTCAACAAATTTTCCTTCGGCAAGTATACCGAATTGTCGTCAAGTAATAACTCACAAAAGAGTGAGGTCGAATCCCACAGAGATTAACGGATTAAGCAATCAATGGTTAATTGATTATCCTAGTTAGACGAATCATATTGGAGTGATAAGTAACAAGGAAATGTAAATGGCACAAAAGTAAAGAAAGCAATAAAGTGCAGAAAAGTAAAATGGCAAGAAAAGTAAATGTGAGAACTAAAAATAAAATAAACATTGGGATCAAGAGATATTGAAATCCTCCGGATCAAGTTCATTCTCATCTTTTCCTCAATCAATGCATTCATTGATCTCCTTGGCAATCTTAAGTGATTGGATCCCAATTCCTTGGCAATCCAATCTCTCTAAGCTTGAACAATTTCCCAATTCCTTGATTTAATTGCTCATGGGAAGAGATGAAGTTTGGTCACTAATTATACCACACACATTCATAGATCAAAGTATTGGTAGGATTAAATGTCACAATATCCATCCAACCCCCAACCTAATCCAATGTGAGAGAGCTTTTCTAGCATGATTTTCTCATTCCTCTTCCAAGGTTCCGAGGAAATCCAAGTATGAGCAATTTCTCTTCCAAGACAATTACCCAATTGGATGAAGATCAAAAGCTCTCTAGTAAAATCAAGAGAAAAGAAAAAAGAAGAAGAATAAGAACTACAATTGATCCATTGAATCACAATAGAGCTCTCTAACCCAATGAAAAGAGTTAGTTGATCATTGCTCTACCAAAATAGAAAAGAAGAAAGTGCAGGAAAGTAAAGATAAAGATTAAAACTAACAATGAAACTTCCAAATTCATAAATGAAAAGTACAAAGAAAAGAAGAGAAGGAAAAGTGTGTGAGGGGAGGGAGTCCGAACACCCCACTTAAATCCCCAATTTCCCAGCCTTTCTTGAATGTACAAACTAAGTCCTTTATATAGGCTCTCCTAAATTACAAAATGAAATTAAAAGGAAATTACAATTAAATGAAAATTCATATTCTAGATGCTTCTTGTGGCCTTGATTGGTTGACACTTGTGGGCTTGCTTCCTTGAGGTTAGGTGGTCCTTGAAAGATAAGTGAATCAAGTTGAGGTCCAGGTGCTAAAGTTGGTGCTACCGTTAGCCACACTAACGCTACAAGTGTGGCGTTAGTGCTGAAGTTAGTGTGGCTAACATCATACTTGCTACCCAGTGGGTGTTTTTGGGGCTTAAAATATGCCTCTTGTTTGTACTCCAATTTCATGCCCACTATAGAGTATTATATATCGTTGGAAAGCTCTGAAAGTAAACTTTCTAACAAAACTTGAATAATCTCAATTGGACCTCTGTCACTCAAGTTATGCTCCTTTAAAGTAGACAAGGTCTCTGACACAGTCGCTACCGTTACTAGAAAACGTGAGTCACGATAACGCTAGTGACCAGGGGCTTAATGTTAGCAGATTCTGGAGCTCAAACTTAATGTCCACCCCATACTATTATATATTTTTGGAAAGCTCTGAATGTCTACTTTCCAACCTTTTCAAAAGCGTATCATTTGGAGCTCTACAGCTTGAGTTACATTACTTGGAATATGAAGAGGTCAGTTGGCCTTACTACAGGTTGATACCATGTTCATCCTTGCACTTTCGGGGCAGGTTTTCTCCCTCAAATTTAGTGTCCACCATGTAGTGCCATATATTCTTGGAAATCTCTGGAATCCTACTTTCCAATTCTATTGGAATCACCTCATTTGGAGTTTTGTGACTCAAGTTATTCTTGTTTGAAGAAGGCATGGTCAGGTTGCCAGGTGAGATTTTTGCCTACGTTAACTTCCACGTTAATGTAGTTAACGTGGCCGTTAACGTGGGTCTTTTTTGCTTCGCAAACGTGAGTAGAGATCACCTTTTCCACTAACGTTGGCATCTCCCTTTTCTTCCACGTTAACTACCACGTTAATGTAGTTAACGTGGCCGTTAACGTGGGTCTTTTTGCTTCGCAAACGTTAGTGGCACTCACTTTTTCTACTAATGTTGGCGTTTCCCTTTCCTTCCACGTTAACTACCACGTTAATGTAGTTGACGTGGAAGCTAACATAGGCCTTCTTTGCTTCACAAACGTTAGTGGCGTTCACTTTTACCACTAACGTTCCATGCTCTCCTTCTTCAAAGTTAATGCCACTAACTTTCTCACTAACGTTGGGGCTTCTCTTTTTCTTCGATGTTAATGGCCACGTTAGTGGCACTAACGTAGCCACTAACGTGGCTCTTCTCTGCTTCTTGTTACCTGAAATCAATCAAACAAAGTGCATCAAAGTCTTGCTCTTAATCTTGGGATCATGTATCATCCAATTTATCATTCAATTCATTCATAATTCTCATGAAATCATTCAAAATTCACAATGTTTGCTTGAATCATGGTATGATTGTATTTTCAACCAAATACTTGCTTATTTCATAAGAAAATGCATGAAACCAACCTAAAGCATACCAAAAATGGCTAGTAAAGCTAGCCAAGATGCCCTGGCATCAAAGACATGATTGTTAGGGTTGGACCCTTTGCATTTCCCATAGACTTTGTGGTATTGAATATGGAAAAACATAAGAATGCGTGTATCATTTTAGGAAGACCTTTTCTGGCTACGGGGAGAACCCCCATCGATGTGCAAAAAGAGGAAGTGACCCTGAGAGTTGATAAAGAGGAATTCGTACTAAATGCTGTCAAGGCCATGCAACACCCTGACACCCAGAGGAATGCTTGATGTAACGACCCAATTTCTGGTATGTCATGATCATACTAGAAACTGAGTGCTACCAACTTGTCTTCCTAATTATTATCTATTATTTATTATATGAGCCTAATTCGTTGTTAAAAGCATAGTTATTTTGAGAGATATTTTTTTTGAAAAAAAATGTTTGGATTAATAAAGAGAATCATTCATAATCAATTCACAACTGATAATAGATAAAACAGTTATAAATGACCACACATAAATACATCACAAGCAGTTGACAATATTCGGTGATCCAGCCTTTATTAGAGTATAGACTTTTAGTTAGAACACCCCTAGATATAGCTAGATAATAATTATATACATATATGTACATACAACATCCCAGGCCCTGACCTGTTCAAGAAGTCCCTAAGCTGGCACCCAGGCTAGCCTAGACTCTATACTCACTTAGTCCCTCTAAACTACTAAAACGAGGGAAAGTACATTCTTAGTCTTCAAAACTCAAGTCTGGTGGAACCTCATCAAAAGGTGGAACATCTTCTACTACTCCTCTGCACGATCATACATCATCTTAGAATATACCATTGGTACTTTATTGAGTGGCCGAATAACAGCAACGTCGTACGGAGAACTTAGGTTAAGGTTCATAGACAAACAGGGCATAAATATCGGCTGGTCCCACGGTATATATATATATATATATATATATATATATATATATATATATATATATATATATATATAAACAGATAACGAGATTCACCCTAGACTTAGAAGACTACTTAGAGCGGAATCATCTTTACGAACGGTCGTCAGTGAACAATGGAATAGTACTCATGCTTCCATCTGAAGAGGGAACGGAGAGAGAAGGGGTAAGAACTGGGGAGTTCTTGGTAAGGCCTGGGTTATTAGTAAGTTCATTTATTCTATGTTGTTTGGCAAACGAATAACAGAATATAGAGAAGCAGTAAATAGAAGATATAGATAAATATAGAAGATAGAGAAAATAGATAGCAGAACACAAACAGAAGAATACAAGAAAATAACACAAACATAAAGAATAGAATACAAACAAGGAAAGCATACATTCATGCAACAATCATAACAGAGGAAATGCACAACCAAGTATGATCCATGTCTAGCCTAGTGCAGGTAATGAGCTCATTTGTCGGTTACATACCCGCTCCCGACATTACCCAGCAAACTTTGTTTGGATAGGGCTTTCCTGTTGGCAATATTCACTACAAGCAACCTCTGTCTTGCAGGGTATCCTCTGCAAGCAACCTTTGTCTTGCAGGGCGGCACTTATACGCCCAACACACTCACTGTAATCAACCTCTATCTTATAGGAGCAACAACACACTCACTGTAAGCAACCTCTGTCTTACAGGAGCAACAACACACTCACTGTAAGCAACCTCTGTCTTATAGGAGCACACTGATCTCGATACCTCTGTAAGCAACCTTTGTCTTATAGCAAAGCATTATAGCAAGGTACCCCAGGAAAGCACTCTCAGTGGTTGTACCACCATCTATTTGACTGCCTCAGTGCAGTAGATGATTATACAAATAACTCTGGAGTTGCCTTAATGCAACAAATGACCTTTCAACAGGCCCTCTGCTTCTTCTCTATTCTCTTTATCATATTACTCTTTTCTCCTTATATCTCTTTACTCTGTTCTGGTTTCTCTTTTCTCTGTATCTCTTTACTTTGCTCTGGTAACTCTATTCTCTGTATTTCTTTACTCTGCTCTAATTTCTCTGCTTAACGTGTGTATTTAAAGCTTATGTAAATTTTGGTATGAATAGTTAGCCTGTCCCAAGTATAGGTTCATTAAGTCTATACTAAAACAGTTTAACTTTTTCTTTGATTTTTATCTCTTCTTTAACTTTTTATCTTTCCTTTATCTTTGCCTCATTAATATGTTATTACTTATTACCACTCCCTAAGTGCTTTATGAAGGTAATTATGAAATTCTGCGCTTAAAGTTGTCTTTCTAAAGCTTTTACAGAAAATTGCCTTTTTCGCATTATTTTATTATTTTTATTAAAATATTATTTTTAATTAAATATTATTGTTTAATATTTTATTATTATTTATTATTTTATCATTAAATTTTCAAAAATTAACATTACTTTAACCTTTAACCGTTAAAATTCACTTTTTACCACCCGTAACTTTTAATATTTATACTTTTACCACCCTAACTTTCAGAAATTACCAAGTAACACCTCAAACACCAAAATAATTACAACCTTGCCCTTTTTAAGATCTAAAAGTTATTCTTCAATGTTCTTCATCACACTCAAAGTGTTCTTCATGTTCTTCATAAATTTTTGGGATTCTTTCTCTGTTTTTACCCATTTTTCAGTCTTTTCAGCAACCGATTTTTACCATAATTCATGATAAATTTGCAGCCACTAAAACCCCATCTTTTCTACATGATTTTAACACATTGAATTTCAATTTAAGACCAAGGTTTTCATTTTTCCAGCAGCACCAAGAACATAAACTCAAAGCTTGAATTTCATCAAATTTCATCAAATTTTCACCAAAATTTCTACAAGAATTACTCATATAAACAATCAATATCAAGCACAGCAAAACCATATCATAATCACACAACTCAAACACAATCAATCAAGATTAAATTCGTCAAACCCTATGGTGTACAAAATTGTAATGTCAATGGCGCCAACAACTTGGTACGCACAATTGTAATCTCAATTATTTTTCACAACTTCGCACAACTAACCAGCAAGTGCACTGGGTCGTCCAAGTAATAAACCTTACGTGAGTAAGGGTTGATCCCACGGAGATTGTCGGCTTGAAGGCTATGGTCATCTTGTAAATCTCAGTCAGGCAAATTCAAATGGTTATAGAGTTTTGAAAATTAAAAGATAAATAAACACAAAATAAAGATAGAAATACTTATGTAATTCATTGGTGGGAATTTCAGATAAGCGTATGGAGATGCGTTATTCCTTTTGAATCTCTGCTTTCCTACTGTCTTCATTCAATCATTCATATTCCTTTCCATGGCAAGCTATATGTTGGGGATCACCGTTGTCAATGGCTACCTCCCATCCTCTCAGTGAAAATGGTCCTCTACGGTTTCTGTACAGCTAATCAACTATCAGATTTCTCGTCTCGGATGAAAAATACCAGGCACAGCTACCGCATGGCTAATCCACTGTTGGTTCTTGATCGTGTCAGAGTAAGATCCAATGATCCTTTTGTGTCTGTCACTATGCCCCACAGTCGCGAGTTTGAATCTCGTCACAGTTATCCCATCCCAGATCCTACTCGAGATACCACAGACAAAATTTAGACTTTCCGAATCTCAGGAATGCTGCTAATTAATTCTAGCCTATACCATGAAGATTCTAATCTCGGATTCAGATGCCCCATTGTCTGAGGGGAGTCGATGTGAATCGTTGATTAGAGACCCAAGAGATATGCATTCAAGCTTGTTTTCATGTAAAACTGAAGTGTTTGTCAGGGACGCGTTCATAAATTGAGAATGGTGATGAGTGTCACAAAATCATCACCTTCATCATGTTCTTGTGTGCGAACGAATATCTTAGAACAAGAATAAGCTTGAATTGAATAGGAGAAGAATAGTACTTTACATTAATACTCGAGGAACAGCAGAATCCACACCTTAATCTATGGTGTGTAGAAACTCCACCATTGAAAATACATAAGTGATGAAGGTCCAGGCATGGCCGAATGGACAGTCTCCCAAAAGTGATCAAAAGATCAAAAGATGATCCAAAGATATCAGTACAACAGTAAAAAGTCCTATTTATACTAAACTTGTTACTAGGGTTACAGAAATAAGTAAATGATACAAAAATCCACTTCCGGGCCCACTTGGTGTGTGCTTGGGATGAGCATTGAAGCTTTCATGTGTAGAGACTTTTCTTGGAGTTAAACGCCAGTTTTTATGCCAGTTTGGGCGTTTAACTGCAGCTTTTATCCTGTTTCTGGCATTTAACGCCAGAATAGGGCAGGGAGTTGGCGTTTGAAAGCCAGTTTGCGTCGTCAAAACTCGAGCAAAGTATGGACTATTATATATTGCTGGAAAGCTCAGGATGTCTACTTTCGAACGCAATTGAGAACGCGCCATTTATATTTCTGTAGCTCATAAAAATTCATTTCAAGTGCAGGGAGATCAGAATCCAACAACATCAGCAGTCCTTTTTCTGCCTCTGAATCAGATTTTTGCTCAGCTCCCTCAATATCAGCCAGAAAATATTTGAAATCACAAAAAAACACACAAACTTGTAGTAAAGTCCAAAAATGTGAATTTTTCTTAAAAACTAATAAAAATATACTAAAAAGTAGCTAGATCCTACTAAAAACTACCTAAAAACAATGCCAAAAAGCGTATAAATTATCCGCTCATCACAACACCGAACTTAAATTGTTGCTTGTCCCCAAGAAACTGAAAACAAAATAGGATAAAAAGAAGATAATATACAATGAATCTCACAATATCAATGAAACTTAGTCCCAATTAAATGAGCGGGGCTAGTAGCTTTTTGCTTCTGAACAGTTTTGGCATCTCACTTTATCCTTTGAAATTCATAATTTTTGGCATCTATAGGAACTCTGAATTTTAGATAGTGTTATTGATTCTCCTAATTCAGTATGTTGATTCTTGAACACAGCTACTTTATGAGTCTTGGCCGTGGCCCTAAGCACTTTGTTTTCTAGTATTACCACCGGATACATAAATGCCACAGACACATAACTGGGTGAACCTTTTCAGATTGTGACTCAGCTTTGCTAAAGTCCCCAGTTAGAGGTGTCCAGAGTTCTTAAGCACACTCTTTTGCTTTGGGTAACGACTTTAAACACTCAGTCTCAAGCTTTTCACTTGGACCTTCATGACACAAGCACATGGTTAGGGACAGCTTGATTTAGCTGCTTAGGCCTGGATTTTATTTCCTTGGGCCCTCCTATCCATTAATGCTCAAAGCCTTAGATCCTCTTTACCCTTGCCTTTTGGTTTAAAGGGATATTGGCTTTTTCTACTTGCTTTTTCTTTTTCTTTCTTTCTCTCTTTTTTTCGCCATTTTTTTGCAAGCTTTGTTATTCACTGCTTTTTCTTGCTTCAAGAATCAATTTTATGACTTTTTAGATCATCAATAACATTTCTCTTTGTTCATCATTCATTCAAGAGCCATCAATTTTAACATTCATAAACTTCACTATCAAAAATATGCACTGTTTAAGCATTCATTCAAAAAACAAAAAGTACTGCCACCATATCAAAATAATTAAACTAATTTCAAGATAAAATTTGAAATCCAAGTACTTCTTGTTCTTTTGTAATTAGGCACATTTTTTATTTAAGAGAGGTGAAGGATTCATGGAATTATTCATATCTTTAAGGCATAGACACTAGACACTAATGATCATGTAATGAAGACACAAGCATAGATAAACATAAAGCATCAAATTCGAAAAATAGAAAACTAAGAACAAGGAAATCAAAGAACGGGTCCACCTTAGTGAAGGCGGCTAGTTCTTCCTTTTGAAGATCCAATGGAACGCTTGAGCTCCTATCTGTCTCTTCCTTGCCTTTGTTGCTCCTCCCTCATAGCTCTTTGATATTCTCTAATCTCATGGAGAATGATGGAGTGCTCTTGGTGCTCCACCATTAGTTGGTCCATGTTGTAACTCAAGCCTTCCAAAGAGGTGTTGAGTTGCTCCCAATAGTTATGTGGAGGAAAATGCATCCCTTGAGACATCTCAGGGATTTCTTGATGAGGAACTTCCTCATGCCCCTGTTAAGGTCCATGAGTGGGTTCTCCTATTTGCTCCATCCTCTTTTTCCTGATGGGCTTGTTGATGAGCAGATAATTTATACGCTTTTTGGCATTGTTTTTAGGTAGTTTTTAGTAGGATCTAGCTACTTTTAGGGATGTTTTTATTAGTTTTTATGCAAAGTTCACATTTATGGACTTTACTTTGAGTTTGTGTATTTTTCCGTGATTGCAGGTATTTTCTGGCTGAAATTGAGGGACCTGAGCAAAAATATGATAGGAGGTTGAAAAAGGACTACAGATGCTGTTGGATTCTGACCTCCCTGCACTCGAAATGGATTTTCTGGAGCTACAGAACTCCAAATGGCGCGCCCTTAATTGCGTTAGAAAGTAGACATCCAGGGCTTTTCAAAAATATATAATAGTTCATACTTTATTCGAGTTTAGACGATGCAAACTGGCGTTCAATGCAAGTTCCATGCTGCATTCTAGAGTAAAACACTAGAAACACGTCACAAACCAGAGTTAAACGCCAAAAACATGTTACAACTTGGCGTTTAACCCCAAGAGAAGCCTCTGCATGTGTAAAGCTCAAGGTCAGCCCAATCACACACCAAAGTGGGCCCCGGAAGAGGATTTCTGCACTAAGACTTATTTCTGTAAACCCTAGTAACTAGTCTAGTATAAATAGGACTTTTTACTATTGTATCTGGAGGAATCAATCTTTGGATGAGATTTCAGAACATCTTTGATTATTGTTAGTCCATAGACATAGGGGGCTGGCCTCACGGCCATGCCTACCTTATTTTCACTTATGTATCTTCAATGGTGGAGTTTCTACACACCATAGATTAAGGTGTGGAGCTCTACTGTTCCTCGAGTATTAATGCAATTAATATTGTTCTTCTATTAAATTAATGCTTATTCTTATTCTAAGATATTCATTCGCACTTCAACCTGATGAATGTGATGATCCGTGACACTCATCACTATTCTCACTTATGATCGCGTGCCTAACAAACACTTCCATTCTACCTGCAAAAGCTAGAGTGTGTATCTCTTGGATTCCTGACCCACGACGCATAGTTGCCTCGCCTGACAACCGAGCCTCCCATTCCGTGAGATCAGAGTCTTCGTGGTATAAGCTAAAATCCATTGGCAGCATTCTTGAGATCCGGAAAGTCTAAACCTTGTTTGTGGTATTCCGAGTAGGATATGGGATGGGATGACTATGACGAGCTTCAACCTCACGAGTGTTGGGTGTAGTGACAGACGCAGAAGGATCAATAGATCCTATTCCGACATGATCGAGAACCGACAGATGATTAGCCGTGCTGTGATAGCCCATTTGGAGCATTTTCACTGAGAGGACGGGAGGTAGCCATTGACAACGGTGAAACCTAACATACAGCTTGCCATGGAAAGGGGTAAGAATTATTGGATGAAAGTAGTAGGAAAGCAGAGATTCAGAAGGAACATAGTATCTTCATGCGCTTATCTGGAATTCCCACCAATGAATTACATAAGTATCTCTATCTCTATTTTATGCTTTATTTATCTTTATACTCGAAAATCATTATAACCATTTGAATCCGCCTGACTGAGATTTACAAGGTGACCATAGCTTGCTTCAAGCCGACAATCTCCGTGGGATCGACCCTTACTCACGTAAGGTTTATTACTTGGACGACCCAGTGCCCTTGCTGGTTAGTTGTGCGAAGTTGTGAAAAAGAGTGATATTACAATTGTGCGTACCAAGTTGTTGGCGCCATTGAGATCACAATTTCGTGCACCAAGTTTTTGGCGCCTTTTCCGGAGATTGTTTGAGTTTGGACAACTGACGGTTCATCTTGTTGCTCAGATTAGGTAATTTTCTTCATATTTTGTTTTCCAAAAAGTTTTCAAAAATTTTTCAAAAAATTTTTTCTTTGTTTTCGTTTTTCAAAAAAATAATTTTCGAAAAAAATACAAAAAAAATTATAAAATCATAAAATCAAAAATATTTTGTGTTTCATGTTTGAGTCTTGAGTCAATTTTTAAGTTTGGTGTTAAATGCATGTTTTTAAAATTTATGTTTTTTTTCGAAAAATTCATGCATTGCATTCTTCATGATCTTCAAGTTATTCTTGATAAGTCTTCTTGTTTGATCTTCATATTTTCTTGTTTTGTGTCTTTTGTTGTTTTTCATATGCATGTTTTAATCCATAGTGTCTAAACATTGAAAATTTCTAAGTTTGGTGTCTTGCATGTTTTCCTCTCTTGAATTTTTTTTGAAAATAAGTCTTGATGTTCATCTTGATCTTCAAAGTGGTCTTGGTGTTTATCTTGACATTCATAGTGTTCTTGCATGCATTAGTTGTTTTGATTCATAATTTTCATATTTTGGGTTATATTTATGTTTTTCTCTCTCCTCATTAAAAATTCAAAAATAAAAAAATATCTTTTCCCTATTTCTCTCATAAATTTCGAAATGTTTGGGTTGACTTAGTCAAAAAATTTTAAAATTTGTTGTTTCTTGTTAGTCAAGTCAAGATTTCAATTTTAAAAATCTTATCTTTTCAAAACTTTTTCAAAAATAAAATCTTTTTCATTTTTCTTTTATATTTTCGAAAATATTTTTAAAATTGATTTTCAAAATCTTTTTCTTATCTTTATTTCATGATTTTTGAAAACTTTACTAACAATTAATGTGATTGATTCAAAAAATTTGAAGTTTGTTACTTTCTTGCTAAGAAAGGTTCAATCTTTAAATTCTAGAATCATATCTTTTAGTTTCTTGTTAGTCAAGTAATCAATTTTAATTTTAAAAATCAAATCTTTTTAATCTCTTTTTCAAATCTTTTTTTAATAAATTTCAATCATATCTTTTTAATCATATATTTTCTTTTCAATCATATCTTTTCAAACATATCTTTTTCAAATCATATCTTTTTCAAAATTGATTTCAAAAATCTTTTCTAACTTCCTATCTTTTCAAAATTGCATTTCAAATATTTTTCAACTAACTAATTGACTTTTTGTTTGTTTCACTATTTCTTATCTCTTTCAAAACCACCTAACTACTTTTCTCTCTCTAATTTTTGAAAATTCCTCACTCTTTTTCAAAAATCTTTTTATTTAACCAATTGCTTCAATTTTTAATTTTAATTTTATTTCTTCTCTTAATTTTCGAAAATCACTACATATTTTTCAAAAATAATTTTCGAAATTTTCTCCCTCTCATCTTCTTCTATTTATTTATTTAATTACTAATACTTTTCTTCATCTTAAAATTCGAACCATCTCTTCCTCTCTGTGTTCGAATTCTTTTCTTCTTGTTCTCCTATTCTTATCTTCTGCTACTCACATAAAGGAATTTCTATACTGTGACATAGAGGATTCCTCTTCTTTTCTATTCTCTTCTTTTTCACATGAGCAGGAGCAAGGATAAGAACATTCTTGTTGAAGCTGATCGGGAACCTGAAAGGACTCTAAAGAGGAAGTTAAGAGAAGCTAAAACACAACACTCTGAAGAGGACTTTACTGGAATTTTTGAAAAAAAAAGTAGAGATGGCCGAACCTAATAATAATGCAAGGAGGATGCTTGGTGATTATACTACACCTACTTCCAACTTTTATGGAAGAAGCATCTCAATCCCTGCCTTTGGAGCAAACAATTTTGAGCTGAAGCCTCAACTAGTTGCTTTAATGCAATAGAATTGCAAGTTTCATGGACTTTCATCAGAAGATTCCTATCAGTTTTTAATTGAGTTCTTGCAGATCTGTGATACTGTTAAGACTAATGGAGTAAATCCTGAAGTCTGCAGGCTCATGCTTTTCTCTTTTCCTGTAAGAGATAGAGCTAGAACATGGTTGGACTCACAACCTAAAGATAGCCTGGACTCTTGGGATAAGCTGGTCACGGCCTTTTTCGCCATGTTCTTTCCTCCTAAAAAATTGAGCAAGCTTAGAGTGGATGTTCAGACCTTCAGGCAAAAAGATGGTGAATCCCGCTATGAAGCTTGGGAAAGATACAAGCAGTTGACCAAAAAGTGTCCTTCTGACATGCTTTCAGAGTGGACCATTTTGGATATATTCTATGATGGTCTATCTGAGTTCTCTAAGATGTCACTGGACCATTCTGCAGGTGGATCCATTCACCTAAAGAAAATGCCTACAGAAGCTCAAGAACTCATTGACATAGTTGTAAATAACCAATTCATGTACACCTTTGAGTGGATCCTGTGAGTAATGGGACGCCTCAGAGGAAGAGAGTTCTTGAAATTGATGCCCTGAATGCCATATTGGCTTAGAACAAAATGTTGACTCAGCAAGTCAACATGATTTCTCAGAGTCTGAATGGATTGTAAAATGTATCCAACAGTACTAAAGAAGCATCTTCTGAAGAAGAAGCTTATGATCTTGAGAACCCTGCAATGGCAGAGGTGAATTACATGGCTGAAGCCTATGGAAACACCTATAATCCCTCTTGGAGAAATCATCCAAATTTCTCATGGAATGATCAATAAAAGCCTCAACAAGGCTTTAATAATGGTGGAAGAAACAGGTTTAGCAATAGCAAGCCTTTTCCATCATCTTCTCAGCAACAGACAGAGAATCCTGACCAGAGCCCCTCTAGCTTAGCAAACATAGTCTCTGATCAATCTAAGGCCACTTTAAGTTTCATGAATGAAACAAGGTCCTCCATTAGAAACTTAGAGGCACAAGTGGGTCATCTGAGTAAGAAAATCACTAAAACTCCTCCTAGTGCTCTCCCAAGCAATACAGAAGAGAATCCAAAAAGAGAGTGCAAGGCCATTGATATTATCAAAATGGCCGAATCCAAAGAGGAAGGGGACAACGTGAATCTTAATGAGGAAGACCTCATGGGATGTCCTCCAGACAGAAAGGAGTTCCCTATTGAGGACCTAAAGGAATCTGAGGCTCATATAGAGACCATAGAGATTCCATTAAACTTCCTTCTGCCATTCATGAGCTCTGAGAACTATTCTTCCTTTGAAGAGGATGAAGATGTAGCTGAAGAGCAAGTTGCTCAATATCTAGAAGCCATCATGAAGCTGAATGCCAAGTTGTTTGGTAATGAGACTTGGGAAGATGAACCTTCCTTGCTCATTAGTGAACTAAATACATGGGTTCAGCAAACTTTACCTCAAAAGAAACAAGATCCTGTTAAATTTTTAATACCCTGTACCATAGGCACCATGACCTTTAAGAAAGGCTCTGTGTGACCTGGGGTCAGGTATAAATCTTATGCCACTCTTTGTAATGGAGAAACTGGGGATCTTTGAGGTACAAGCTGCAAGAATCTCATTAGAGATGGCAGACAAGTCAATAAAACAAGCTTATGGATTGGTAGAGGACGTGTTAGTGAAGGTTAAAGGCCTTTACATCCTTGCTGATTTCATAATCCTAGACACTGGGAAGGATGAGGATGAATGCATCATCCTTGGAAGACCATTCCTAGCCACAGCAGGAGCTGTGATTGATGTTGACAGAGGAGAGCTAGTCCTTCAATTGAACGGGGACTACCTTGTGTTTAAAGCTTAAGGATCTTCCTCTGCAACCATGGAGAGGAAGCATGAAAAGCTTATCTCAATACAGAGTCAAACAAAGCCCCCACAATCAAACTCTAAGTTTGGTGTTGGGAGGCCACAACCAAACTCTAAGTTTGGTCTTGAGAAGCCCCCACACTCAAACTCTAAGTTTGGTCTTGGGAGGCCCTCATCATGCTCTGAACATCTGTGAAGCTCCATGAGAGCTCACTGTCAAGCTAATGACATTAAAGAAGCGCTTATTGGGAGGCAACCAAATTTTTATTTATCTATATTTCTATTGTTCTTTTATGTTTTATTAGGTTTATGATCATGTGAAGTCACAAAACAATTGCAAAAATTAAAAATAGAATAAAAAATAGCAGAAGAAAAAGCACACCCTGGAGGAAGAGCTGTCTGGTGTTTAAACGCCAGAAACAAGCATCTGTCTGGTGTTTAACGCCAGAAACAAGCATCTGTCTGGCGTTTAACGCCAGAAACAAGCACCAAGCTGGCGTTTAACGCCAGAAACAAGTATCAGGCTAGTGTTAAACGCCAGAAACAGGCTACATTTGGGCGTTTAATGCCAAAAACAAGCTGTAGTCTGGTGTTAAACACCAGGATTGCATATAGAGGGCATTTTATATGCCTAAAAGATGCAGGGATGAGAAATCCTTACACAGGATCACCTCAGGATCTGTGGACCCCACAGGATCCCCACCTACCCCATTTCTCTCTTCTTCACACAATCCAATAACATTATACCCTTTACCAATCACCTTAATCTCTCTTCCCCATTACCCCTTCACCAATCATATCCATCCACTCTTCCACATTAACCCCACCTACCTTCAAATTCAAAATCTCTTTCCCACCCAAACCCACCCTAAATGACCGAACCCAAACCTCTCTCCCTCCACTATATAAACCCCTCCATCCTTCTTCATTTTCACACAACACTACCCTCTCTTCTCGCCCTTGGCCGAAACCCACATCTCTCTCCCTCTCCTCCATATCTTCTTCTTCTTCTTCTTCTATTCTTTCTTCTTTTGCTCGAGGGCGAGCAACATTCTAAGTTTGGTGTGGTAAAAGCATAGCTTTTTTATTTTTCCATAACCATTGATTCCACCTCTGAGTCATGGGAAATAGAGAGATTCATCTCAAAAGCCCATCAAGACCTCTTCTATGAAGTTGTGGCCAAGAAAAAGGTGATCTCTGAGGTCCCTTTTAAGCTCAAAAAGGGCGAATATCCAGAGATCCGACAAGAGATTAGAAGAAGAGGATGGGAAGCTCTCTCCAATCCCATTCAACAAGTCAGAATCTTAACGGTTCAAGAGTTCTATGCATACACATGGATCACTAGGAACCATGATCAAAGCATGAAACCAAACCCAAGGAATTGGCTTACAATGGTTCAGGAGAAATGTTTAGATTTCAGTCCAAAGAATGTATGGTTGGCGTTCAACTTGCCTATGATGCAAGAAGACGCACGCCCCTACACTAGAAGGGTCAACTTTGATCAAAGGTTGGACCAAGTCCTCATGGACATATGTGTGGAAGGAGCTCAATGGAAAAGAGACTCAAAAGGCAAGCCGGTTCAATTGAGAAGAATGGACCTTAAGCCTGTGGCTAGAGGATGGTTGGAGTTCATCCAACGCTCCATCATCCCCACTAGCAACCGATCCGAAGTAACTGTGGATCAGGCCATCATGATCCATACCATCATGATTAGAGAGGAAGTAGAAGTTCATGAAGTCATCTCTCTAGAACTCTACAAAGTAGTCAAAAAGCCCTCTACCTTGGCAAGGCTAGCTTTTCCTCATCTCATTTGCCATCTATGCATCTTAGCTGGAGTTGTCATAGAAAGAGACATCCTCATTGAAGAGGACAAGCACATCACTAAGAAGAGGATTGAGCAAACAAGAGAGCCCATTCTTGGATCTCAAGAGACGCATGAGGAAGCTCATCATCAAGAAATTCTTGAGATGCCTCAAGGGATACATTTTCCTCCAAACAACTATTGGGAATAACTCAACACTTCTCTAGAAGGATTAAGTCATAACATGAACCAATTAAGGGTGGAACACCAAGAGCACTCCATCATTCTCAATGAGATTAGAGAAGATCAAAGAGCTATGATGGAGGAGCAACAAAGGCAAGAAAGAGACATAGAGGAGCTTAAAGACACATTGGTCCTTCAAGAAGAAGGTGCCACCCTCACTAAGGTGGACTCATTCCTTAACTTCCTTGTTCTTATCTCTATGTTTTTTGACTTTATGCTATATGTTTGTCTATGTTTTGAGTTTTTAATACATGATTATTAGTATTTTGTAACTATGTCTTAAGGCTATGAATAATTCTATGAATCCTTCACCTTTCTTAAATGAAAAATGTTTTTAATACAAAAGAACAAGAAGTACATAAGTATCGAATTCATCCTTGAAATTGGTTTAATTATATTGATGTGGTGACAATACTTTTTATTTTCTGAATGAATGCGTAAATAGTGCATATTTTTCATCTTGTTGTTTATGAATGTTAAAATTGTTGGCACTTGAAAGAATGATGAAAAAGAAAAATGTTGTTGATGATCTGAAAAATCATAAAATTGATTCTTGAAGCAAGAAAAAGTAGTAAAGAACAAAGCTTGTGAAAAAAAATAAATTTTAAGATAAAGCAAGCAGAAAAAGCCAGTAGCCCTTAAAACCAAGAGGCAAGGGTAAAAAAGATCCAAGGCTTTGAGCATCAATGGATAGGAGGGCCCAAGGAAATAAAATCCAGGCCTAAGCGGCTAAATCAAGTTGTCCCTAACCATGTGCTTGTGGCATGCATGTCCAAGTGAAAAGCTTGAGACTGAGTGGTTAAAGTTGTGATCCAAAGCAAAAAGAGTGTGCTTTAGAGCTCTGGACACCTCTAACTGGGGACTTTAGCAAAGCTGAGTCACAATCTGAAAAGGTTCACCCAGTCATGTGTCTGTGACATTTATGTATCCGGTGGTAATATTGGAAAACAAAGTGCTTAGGGCCACAGCCAAGACTCATAAAAGTAGTTGTGTTCAAGAATCAACATACTTAAATAGGAGAATCAATAACACTATCTAAACGCTGAGTTCCTATGGATGCCAATCATTCTAAACTTCTAAGGATAAAGTGAGATGCCAAAACTGTTCAGAAGCAAGAAGCTACAAGTCCCGTTCATCTAATTAGAACTAATATTCATTGATATTTTGGGATTTATAGTATATTCTCTTCTTTTTATCCTATTTTATTTTCAGTTGCTTGGGGACAAGCAACAATTTAAGTTTGGTGTTGTGATGAGTGGATAATTTATACGCTTTTTGGCATTGTTTTTAGGTAGTTTTTAGTAGGATCTAGCTACTTTTAGGGATGTTTTTATTAGTTTTTATGTAAAATTCACATTTCTGGACATTACTATGAGTTTGTATATTTTTCTGTGTTTTCAGGTATTTTCTGGCTGAAATTTAGGGACCTGAGCAAAAATCTGATATGAGGCTGAAAAAGGACTACAGATGCTGTTGGATTCTGACCTCCCTGCACTCGAAATAGATTTTCTGGAGCTACAGAACTTCAAATGGCGCGCTCTCAAGTGCGTTGGAAAGTAGACATCCAGGGCTTTTCAGAAATATATAATAGTCCATACTTTATTCTAGATTAGATGATGCAAACTGGCGTTCAACGCCAGTTCCATGCTGCATTCTGGAGTAAAACGCTAGAAACACGTCACAAACCAGAGACGCCAAAAACATGTTACAACTTGGCGTTTAACACCAAGAGAAGTCTATGCACGTGTAAAACTCAAGCTCAGCCCAAGCACACACCAAAGTGGGCCCCGGAAGTGGATTTCTGCACTAAGAATTATTTCTGTAAACACTAATAACTAGTCTAGTATAAATAGGACTTTTTACTATTGTATTTGGAGGAATCAATCTTTGGACGAGTTTTTGGAACATCTTTGATTATTGTTAGTCCTTAGACATTGGGGGCTGGCCTCACGGCCATGCCTACCTTTTTTTTCACTTATGTATCTTCAATGGTGGAGTTTCTACACACCATAGATTAAGGTGTGGAGCTTTGTTGTTCCTCGAGTATTAATGTAATTACTATTGTTCTTCTATTCAATTCATTCATATTCTTATTCTAAGACATTCATTCGCACTTCAACCTGATGAATATGATGATCCGTGACACTGATCACTATTCTCACTTATGAATGCTTGCCTGACAAACACTTCCGTTCTATCTGTGAAAGCCAGAGTGTGTATCTCTTGGATTCCTGACCCACGATGCATGGTTACCTCACCTGACAACCGAGCCTCCCATCCCGTGAGATTAAAGTCTTCCTGGTATAAGCTAGAATCCATTGGCAGCATTCTTGAGATCTCGAATGCTAAACTTTGTCTGTGGTATTCCGAGTAGGATCTGTGATGGCATGACTGTGATGAGCTTCATTCTCGCGAGGGTTGGGCATAGTGACCGATGCAAAAGGATCAATGGATCCTATTCCGACATGATGGAGAACCGACAGATGATTAGCCGTGCTGTGACAGCGCATTTGGACCATTTTCACTGAGAGGACGGGAGGTAGCCATTGTCAACGGTGAAACCCAACATACAGCTTGCCATGGAAAGGGGTAAGAATTATTGGATGAAAGCAGTAGGAAAGTAGAGATTCAGAAGGAACACAATATCTTCATGCGCTTATCTAGAATTCCCACCAATGAATTACATAAGTATCTCTATCTCTATTTTATGCTTTATTTATCTTTATATTCGAAAACCATTATAACCATTTGAATCTGCCTGACTGAGATTTACAAGGTGACCATAGCTTGCTTCAAGCCGACAATCTCCGTGGGATCGACCCTTACTCACGTAAGATTTATTACTTGGACGACCCAGTGCCCTTGCTAGTTAGTTGTGCAAAGTTGTGAAAAAGAGTGATATTACAATTGTGCGTACCAAGTTATTGGTGCCATTGAGATCACAATCTCGTGCACCACTTGTCCTCTTCAATGAGGATGTCTTACTCTATGACAATTCCAGCTAAATTGCATAAGTGACAAATGAGATGAGGAAAGGCTAACCTTGCCAAAGTGGAGGACTTGTCAGCCACCTTGTAGAGTTCTAGAGGTATGATCTCATGAACTTCCACTTCCTCCCCAATCATGATACTATGGATCATGATGGCCCGTCCACAGTTACTTCGGATCGGTTGCTAGTAGGAATGATGGAGCGTTGGATGAACTCCCATCCTTTAGCCACATGCTTAAGTTCCGGTCTTCTCAATTGAATCGTCTTGTCTCTTGAGTCTCTTTTTCATTGAGCTCCTTCTACACATATTTCCTTGAGGACTTGGTCCAACCTTTTATCAAAGTTGACTCTTCTAGTGTAGGGGCGTGCTTTTTCTTGCATCATTGGCAAGTTGAACGCCAACTTTACATTTTCCGGACTAAAATCTAAGTATTTCCCCCGAACCATTGTAAGCCAATTCTTTGGATTCGGGTTCATACTTTGATCATGGTTCCTAGTGATCCATGCATTGGCATAGAACTCTTGAACCATTAAGATTCTGACTTGTTAAATGGGGTTGGTGAGAACTTCCCAACCTCTTCTTCAGATCTCATGTCGGATCTCCGGATACTCATTCTTCTTGAGCATGAAAGGAACCTTAGGGATCACTTTCTTATTGGCCACAACTTCATAGAAGTGGTCTTGATGGACCTTTGAGATGAATCTTTCCATCTCCCATGACTCGGAGGTGGAAGCTTTTGCCTTCCCTTTCCTCTTTCTTGAGGTTTCTCCGGCCTTAGGTGCCATAAATTGTTATGGAAAAACAAAAAGCAATGCTTTAAACACACCAAACTTAAAAGGTTTGCTCGTCCTCGAGCAAAAGAAGAAAGAAAGAAGGGGAAGAAGAAGAAAATGGAGGAGATAGAGGGAGAGATAGGTTCGGCCAAGGGGGAAGGAGAGTGGTTGTGATGTGTGAAGAAGAAGGAGTGAAGAGGGGTATTTATAGGGAAAGAGAGGGAGAGTGGCAGAATAGAATTAGGTGGGTTTAGGAGGGAAAAGTGTTTGAATTTGAAAAGTGAGGTAGGTGGGGTTTTTGGGGGAAGAGGGATGGAGGTGATTGGTGAAGAGAATATAGGGAAGAGGATAGGATTTGATAGGTGAGTGGTGTTTTGGGTAGAGTGTTATAGAGATGTGTGAGGGGGAGAGAGAGAGAGGTGGGGTAGGTGGGGATCCTGTGGGGTCGACAGATCCTGAGGGGTCAAGGACTTCTCATCCCTGCTCCATTTATGCATGCAAAAATGCCCTTAGAGTGCAATTCTGGCGTTTAACGCCAGACTGCTGCCTGTTTCTGGCGTTAAACGCCAGCTTTTATACCTTTCTTGGCATTTAATGCCAAGCTGTTGCTTGTTTCTGGTGTTTAACGCTAACTTGGTGCTCTGTTCTACTGTTAAACGCCAGTCTGGTGCCCATTTCTGGCGTTAAACGCCCAGAATGGTGCCAGACTAGGCATTTAACGCCCATCCTGCTACCCTTACTCGCGTTTAAACGCCAGTAAGTTTTTCCTCCAAGGTGTGTTATTTCTAATGCTGTTTTTGAATTTGCTTTGATTTTTGTAGTTCTTTTTGTGACTCCACATGATCATTAACCTAAAGAAAACATAAAATAACATAGATAAATAAAAATTGGGTTGCCTCCCAACAAGCACTTTTTTAATGTCAATAGCTTGACAGTGGGCTCTCATCGAGCCTTACAGATAATCAGAGCATGGTTGGGGCCTCCCATCACCAAACTTAGAGTTTGGTTGTGGCCTCTCAATACCAAACTTAGAGTTTGGTTGTGGCCTCCCAACACCAAACTTAGAGTTTAAATGTGGGGGCTTTGTTTGACTCTGTATTGAGAGAAGTTTTTCATGCTTCTTCTCCATGTGTACAGAAGGAGAACCTTGAGTATTGAATACAAGGAAGTCCTCATTAATTTAAAGGACCAACTCTCCTTTGTCAACATCAATCACAGCTCTTGCTATGGCTAGGAAAGGTTTGCCAAGGATGATGGATTCATCCTCATCTTTCCAGTGTTTAGGATTATGAAATCAGCAGGGATGTAAAGGCCTTCAACCTTCACTAGCACGTCCTCTACTAGTCAATAAGCCTATTTCGTTGATTTGTATGCCATCTCTAGTGAGATTCTTACAGCTTGTACCTCAAAGATTCCTAGTTTCTCAGAGTGACATGAGGTTAATACCTGACCCTAGGTCACACAGAGCCTTCTCAAAGGTCATGGTACCTATGGTACAGGGTATTAAGAATTTACTAGGATCCTGTTTCTTTTGAGGTAAAGTTTGCATAACCCAGGTATTCAATTCATTAATGAGCAATGGAGGTTCATCCTCCCAAGTCTCATTACCAAATTGCTTGGCATTCAGCTTCATGATTGCTCCTAAATACTGGGCAACTTGCCCTTCAGCAATGTCTTCATCTTCTTCAGAAGATGAATAGTCATCAGAGCTCATGAATGGTAAAAGAAAATTCAATGGAATCTCTATGGTCTCTGTATGAGCCTAAAATTCCTTTGGTTCCTCATTGGGGTACTCCTTAATGGCCAGTGGACGTTTCCTGAGGCCTTTTTCACTGGGAATCACTGCCTTTTCACTCTCTCCAAATTCGGCCATGTTGGTCACAGTTATGGCCTTGCACTCCCTTTTGGGATTCTCTTCTGTATTGCTTGGGAGAGTGCTAGGAGGAGTTTCAGTAACCCTTTTACTCAGCTGACCCACTTGTGCCTCCATGTTTCTAATGGAGGACGTTGTTTCATTCATGAAATTGAGAGTGGCTTTAGATAGATCAGAGACTATATTTGCTAAGCTACATAGGTTCTGCTCAGAATTCTCTGTCTATTGCTGAGAGGATGATGGAAAAGGCTTGCCATTGCTAAACCTGTTTCTTCCACCATTATTATTGTTAAAGCCTTGTTGAGGCTTTTGTTGATCCTTCCATGAGAAATTTGGATAATTTCTCCATGAGGGATTATAGGTGTTTCCATAGGCTTCACCCATGTAATTCACCTCTGTCATTACAGGGTTCTCAGGATCATAAGCTTCTTCTTCAGAAGATGCTTCTTTAGTACCGTTGGATGCATTTTGCAATCCATTCAGACTTTGAGAAATCATATTAACTTGCTGAGTTAACATTTTGTTATGAGCCAATATGGCATTCAGAGCATCAATTTTAAGAACTCCCTTCCTCTGAAGTGTCCCATTATTCACAGGATTCCTTTCAGAGGTGTACATGAACTGGTTATTTGCAACCATTTCAATGAATTCCTGAGCTTCTGCAAGCATTTTCTTCAGTTGAATAGACCCACCTGTAGAGTGGTCCAATGACATCTTAGACAATTCAGACAGACCATCATAGAATATATCCAAGATGGTCCATTATGAGAGCATGTCAAAAGGACACTTTTTGGTCAGTTGCTTGTATCTTTCCCAAGCTTCATAGAGGGATTCACCTTCTTTCTGTCTGAAGGTTTGATCATCCACTCTAAGCTTACTCAGCTTTTGAGGAGGAAAGAACTTGGCTAAGAAAGCCGTGACCAGCTTATCCCAATAGTTCAGGCTATCTCTAGGTTAAGAGTCCAACCATATTCTAGCTCTGTCTCTTACAGCAAAAGGGAAAAGCTTACGCTTATAGACCTCGGGATCAAATCCATTGGTCTTAACAGTATCACAGATCTGCAAGAATTTAGTTAACTGAAAAGAATCTTCGGATGGAAGTCCATGAAACTTGCAATTCTGTTGCATCAGAGAAACTAATTGAGGTTTAAGCTCAAAATTGTTTGCTCCAATGGCAGGGATTGAGATGCTTCTTCCATGGAAATTGGAATTTGGTACAGTGAAGTCACCAAGCATCTTCCTTGCATTGTTGTTGGGTTTGACCATTACTTATTTTTCGAGATTCTCTGTAAGGTTTTCTTTGAATTGTTGTGCTTTAGCTTCTCTTAGCTTCTTCTTCAGAGTCCTTTAAGGTTCAGGATCTGCTTCAACAAGAATGTCCTTGTCCTTGCTCCTGCCTATATGAAAAAAAAGAGGACAGAAAAGAAGAGGAATCCTCTATGTCATAGTATAGAGATTCCTTTATGTGAGTAGAAGAGAAGAAGAATAGAAGGAGGAGAAGAGAGAAGAAAAAAATCCGAACACAGAGAGAAGAGAAGGTTCGAATTATGAGTAGAAGAGAAGTGTTAGTAGATAAATAAAATAAATAGAAAGAAGAGGACAGAAAAGAAGAGGAATCCTCTATGTCATAGTATAGAGATTCCTTTATGTGAGTAGAAGAGAAGAAGAATAGAAGGAGGAGAAGAGAGAAGAAAAAAAATCCGAACACAGAGAGAAGAGAAGGTTCGAATTATGAGTAGAAGAGAAGTGTTAGTAGATAAATAAAATAAATAGAAAGAGATGAGAGGGAGAGAATTTCGAAAATTATTTTTGAAAAATGGTTAGTGATTTTCGAAAAAAAGTTAGAACATATAAAATTAGAATTTAAATCAATTAGTTAATTAAAAATATTTTTTTTTTGAAAAAGAGGGAGGAGTTTTCGAAAATTAGAGAGAGAAAATTAGTTAGGTAGTTTTGAAAAAGATAAAAAATAATAAATTTGAAAAGATAAGAAGTTAGAAAGATATTTTGAAATTAGAATTTGAAAAGGATATGATTTGAAAAAAATATGTTTGAAAAGCTATGATTTGAAAAAGATATGATTAAAAAGATATGATTGAAATTTATTTTGAAAAAGATTTGAAAAATAAATTTAAAAAGATTTGATTTTGAAAATTAAAATTAATGACTTGACTAACAAGAAACTAAAAGATAGGATTCTAGAATTTAAAGGTTGAACCTTTCTTAACAAGAAAGTAACAAACTTGAAATTTTTGAATCAAAACATTAATGTTAGTAAAGATTTTTGAAAATTTGAAGTAAAAATAAGAAAAAGATTTTGAAAATCAATTTTTTTAAAAAATTTTTGAAAAACATAAAAATGAAAAAGATTTGATTTTGAAAAAGATTTTGAAAAGATAAATTTTTGAAATTGAAATCTTGACTTGACTAACAAGAAACAACTTATTTTTTACGAGTGAAATAAGGAAAAGATATTTTTTATTTTTTATTTTTTTGAATTTTATGAGGAAAGAGAAAAACCACAAAATGACTCAACACCTAAAAATTTTGGATTAAAACAAATGATGCATGCAAGAACACTATGAATGTCAAGATGAAAACCAAGAACACTTTGAAAATCGTGATGAACATCAAGAACTTATTTTTAAAAAATTTTCAAGAAAAGAAAAACATGCAAGACACCAAACTTAGAAATTTTTCATGTTTCGACACTATGAATTAAAAAATGCATATGAAAAACAACAAAAGATACAAAACAAGAAAATATGAAGATCAAACAAGGAGAATCATTAAGAACAACTTGAAGATCATGAAGAATGAAATGCATGAATTTTCAAAAATTTTTTAGAAAAATTAAAAACATGCAATTGACACCAAACTTAAAAATTGACACAAGAATCAAACAAGAAATACAAAATACTTTTTGGTTTTTTATGATTTTATTAAAAAAAAATTGTATTTTTTTTCGGGAATTATTTAGGAAAAAGAAAATAAGAAATTCAAAATTTGCTTTTTTTTTTAAATAAAACGAAATGAAAGTTACCTAATCTGAGCAATAAGATGAACCGTCAGTTGTCCAAACTCAAACAATCCCCGACAACGGTGCCAAAAACTTGGTGCACGAAATTGTGATCTCAATGGCACCAACAACTTGGTACGCACAATTGTAATCTCAATTCTTTTTCACAACTTTGAACAATTAACCAACAAGTGCATTGGGTCGTCCAAGTAATAAACCTTACATGAGTAAGGGTTAATCCCACGGAGATTGTCGGCTTGAAACAAGCTATGGTCATCTTGTAAATCTCAGTCAGGCGGATTCAAATAGTTATAGAGTTTTAAAAATTAAAAGATAAATAAACACAAAATAAAGATAGAAATACTTATGTAATTCATTGGTGGGAATTTCAGATAAGTGTATGGAGATGCGTTATTCTTTCTAAATCTTTGCTTTCCTACTGTCTTCATTCAATCATTCATATTCATTTCAATGGCAAGCTGTATGTTGGGGATCATCGTTGTCAATGGCTACCTCCCGTCCTCTCAGTGAAAATGGTCCTCTACGGTTTCTATACGGCTAATCAACTGTCAAATTTCTTGTCTCGGATGAAAAATACCAGGCACAGCTACCGCATGGCTAATCAGCTATTGGTTCTCGATCGTGTCAGAGTAAGATCCAATGATCCTTTTGCATCTGTCACTACACCCCACAGATCCTACTCGGAATACCACAGACAAGGTTTAGACTTTCCGGATCTTAGGAATGCTGCCAATTGATTCTAGCCTATACCACGAAGATTCTAATCTCGGATTCAGATGCCCCATTGTCAGAGTGGAGTCGATGTGAATCATTGATTAGAGACCCAAGAGATATGAATTCAAGCTTGTTTTCATGTAGAACTAAAGTGTTTGTTAGGCACGCATTCATAAATTGAAAATGGTGTTAAGTGTCTGATGAGCGGATAATTTATATGCTTTTTTGGCATTGTTCTTATATAGTTTTTAGTATGATTAAGTTAGTTTTTTGTATATTTTTATTAGTTTTTAAGTAAAATTCACATTTCTGGAATTTACTATGAGATTGTGTGCTTTTCTGTGATATCAGGTATTTTCTTGCTGAAATTGAGGAACCTGAGCAAAAATCTGATTTAGAGGGTGACAAAGGACTGCAGATGCTGTTGGATTCTAACCTCCTTGCACTCGAAGTGGATTTTCTGGAGCTATAGAGTTCCAAATGATGCGCTCTCAATTGTGTTGGAAAGTATACATCTAGTGCTTTCCGGTAATATATAATGTAAAATGGCGTCAAAACGCCAGCTCTCTGCCCTTTTCTGACGTCAAAACGCCAGAGCTGGCATAAAAGTTGGAGTTAAACGTCCAAACAGGCATAAAAGCTTATGTTTAACTCCAAGAGAAGCCTCTACACGTGTGAAGCTCAAATGCTCAGCCAAAACATACACCAAGTGGGCCCAGAAGTGGATTTCTGCATCATTTACCTATTTCTATAAACCCTAGTAGCTAGTTTCATTATAAATAGGACCTTTTACTATTGTATTTTCATCTTGGAATCTTGAAACCATTTGTTCACGTTTTTGGAGGCTGGCCATTCGGCCATGCCTACCCTATTTTCACTTATGTATTTTCAACGGTAGAGTTACTACACACCATAGATTAAGGTGTGGAGCTCTGCTGTTCCCTGAGTATTAATGCAATTACTACTATTTTCTATTCAATTCAAGCTTATTCTTGTTCTAAGATATTTATTCACACTTCAACCTGATGAATGTGATGATCCGTGACACTCATCATCATTCCCACTTATGAACACATGACTGACAACCACTTCCGTTCTACTTATCGTGTATCTCTTAGCCTCCATTCCGAAAGATCGGAGTCTTCGTGGTATAAGCTAGAATTATTGGCGGTCATTCCTGAGATCCGGAAAGTCTAAACCTTGTCTGTGGTATTCCGAGTAGGATCTGGGAAGGGATGATTATGACGAGCTTCAAACTTGCGAGTGTTGGGCGTAGTGACAGACGCAAAAGGATAGTAAATCCTATTCTAACATGATCGAGAACCGACAGATGATTAGCCGTGCGGTGACAGCGCACATGGACCATTTTCACTTAGAGGACGGGAAGTAGCCATTGACAACGGTGATGCCCAACATACAGCTTGCCATAGAAAGGAGTATGAAGGATTGGATGAAGGCAATATGAAAGTAGAGATTCAAAGGGAGCAAAGCATCTCCATACACTTATCTGAAATTCCCACCAATGATTTACATAAGTATCTCTATCTTTATTTTCTATTTATTTATCTTTTAATTATGAAAACTCTATCACCTATTTGAATCTGCCTGACTGAGATTTACAAGGTGACCATAGCTTGCTTCAAGCCGACAATCTCCGTGGGATCGACCCTTACTCACGTAAGGTTTATTACTTGGACGACCCTGTGCACTTGCTGGTTAGTTGTGCGAAGTTGTGACAAAGATGTGTGATTACAATTGTGCGACCAAGTTGTTGGCGCCATTGTGTATCACAATTTCGTGCATCATGTTTTTGGCGCCGTTGCCGGGGATTGTTCGAGTTTGGACAACTGACGGTTTATCTTGTTGCTCAGATTAGGTAATTTTCTTTTTGTTTTAATCCTTATTTTATTTTCAAAAAGTTTTCAAAAATCTTTCAAAAAATTTTTTTCTCTTTCGTATTTTCAAGATTATTTTCGAAAAATCCAAACAAAATTCATAAAATCATAAAAATTAAAAAATATTTCATGGTTTTTGTTTGAATCTAGTGCCAAATTTTAAGTTTGGTGTCAATTTCATGATTTTAATTGTCTTGCAATTTTCGAAACACATGCATTGTGTTCTTGATGATCTTCAAGTCGTTCTTGATGAATTGCCTTGTTTGATCTTCATGATTTATTGATTTGCACTGCATGATGTTCTACATATGCATTCTTGCATTCATATGTCCCAAACATGAGAAAGTTCAATGTTTGGTGTCCTCCATGTTTTCTTTCATTAAGAAAATTGAGTTCTTGATGTTTATCTTGATCTTCAAGATTGTTCTTGGTGTTCATCTTGACGTTCATAATGTTCTTGCATATATCTTGTATTTTGATCCAAGAATTATATGTTTTGACTCATTTTGCTGTTTTTCAAAATTGAAAACATCTCTTCTTGAATAAAGGATTTAGCAAAATGAAGATCCAAGAACATAAGGCAGAGGAATTACAGAGAAAAAGCTGGGCGTTCAAAACGCCCAGTGAAGAAGGAAAATTGGCGTTTAAATGCCCAAACCATGCAGCAATTGGGCATTAAACACCCAAAAACATGCAGCTACTGGGCATTTAACGCCAGGATGACACAAGGAGAGGAATTTTGTTTTCAAATCAAATCTTTTTCAAAATCATATCTTTTCAAACATCTTTTTCAAAAATCAAATCTTTTTCAAAATTAAATCTTTTTAAAATTTATTTTCAAATATTTTTCAAAATAAATTTCAATCATATCTTTTTAATCATATCTTTTTCAAATATATCTTTTTTCAAAAATTTGATTTCAAAAATCTTATCTAAACTTCCTATCTTTTCAAAAATTGATTTTCAAATATTTTTCAACTAACTAATTGATTTTTTTTGTTTGTTTTACTATTTCTATCTTTTTTGAAAACCACTTCCAATTTTTTAAAATTTCATTTAAAACTTAATTCTTTAAAAAAATTTAATTTTCGAAAATTTCTTCCCCTCTCTCATCTTTTTCTATTTAAACACTAAGATTCCTCCTCCATTGTCAATTCGAACTCCATCTCTCTTGTGTGTTCAAATTCTTACCTCATCCTTCTATTCTTATTTTCCTCTGACATCTCAAGGAATCTATATACTGTGACATAGAAGATTCCATATTTTCTTCTCTTTCATATGAGCAGGAACAAAGATAAAGGCATACTTCTTGAAGCTGATCCTGAACCTGAAAGGACTCTGAAGAGGAATCTAAGAGTAGCTAAAGCACAAAACTCTGAAGAGGACCTCACTAAAAATTTTGAAAAGGAAGCAGCAAAAGAAACAATTATGGCCGAACCAAACAACAATGCAAGGAAGATGCTTGGTGATTTTACTATACCAATTTCCAACTTCTATGGAAGAAACATCTCAATCCCTGCCATAGGAGCAAACAATTTTGAGCTAAAGCCTCAATTAGTTTCTCTACTGCAACAGAACTACAACTTTTGTGGACTTCCATCAGAAGACCCTTATCAGTTCTTAACTGAGTTCTTGCAGATATGTGATACTGTTAAGACCAATGGAGTTGATCCTGAAGTCTACAAGCTTATGCTTTTCCCTTTTGCTGTAAGAGACAGAGCTAGAACATGGTTGGACTCACAACCTAGAGATAGCCTGGACTCTTGGGATAAGCTGGTCACAGCTTTCTTAGCCAAGTTCTTTCCTCCTCAAAAGCTAAGCAAGCTTAGAGTGGATGTTCAGACCTTCAGATAGAAAGAAGGTGAATCCCTCTATGAAGCTTAGGAAAGATACAAGCAGCTGACCAAAAAGTGTCCTTCTGACATGCTTTCAGAATGGACCACATTAGATATATTCTATGATGGTCTGTCTGAGTTTTCTAAGATGTCACTGGACCACTCTGCAGGTGGATCTATTCACCTAAAGAAAACAGCTGCTGAAGCTCAGTAACTTATTGAAATGGTTGCAAATAACCAGTTCATGTATACCCCTGAGAGGAATCCTATGAGTAATGGGTCACCTCAAAAGAGTAGAGTTCTTGAAATTGATACTCTGAATGCCATTCTGGCTCAAAACAAAATATTGACCCAAAAAGTCAACATGATCTCTCAAAGTCTGAATGGATTGCAAAATGCATCCAACAGTACTAAAGAAGCATCTTCTGAAGAAGAAACTTATGATCCTGAGAACCCGGCAATGGCAGAGGTGGATTACATGGGTGAAGCCTGCGGCAACACCTATAATCCTTCATAGAAAAATCATCAAAATTTTTCATGAAAGGATCAACAGAAGCAAGGCTTCAATAATAACAATGGTGGAAGAAACAAGTTTAGCAATAGCAAACCTTTCCCATCATTATCTCAGCAACAGACAGAGCATTCTGAGCAGAATCCTTCTAGCTTAGCAAACATAGTCTCTGATCTATCTAAGGCCACTCTTAGTTTCATGACTAAAACAAGATCCTCCTTTTGAAATTTTGAGGCACAAGTGGGCCTGCTGAGTAAAAGGGATACTGAAACTCCTCCTAGCACTTTCTCAAGCAATACAGAAGAGAATCCCAAAGGAGAGTGAAAGGCCATTGATATAATCAACATGGCCGAAACCTTAGAGGAGGAGGAGGACGTGAATCCGAATGAGGAAGACCGTAGGGGACGTCTAATGGTCAGTACATAATCCCCTAATGAGGAACCAAAGGAATCTGAGGCTCATACAGAGACCATAGAGATTCCCTTGGACCTCCTTTTACCATTCATGAGCTCTGATAACTATTCATCTTCTGAAGAAGATAAAGAAATTGTTGAAGGGCAAGTTACCCAATATTTAGGAGCAATCATGAAGCTGAATGCCAAGCTGTTTGGTAATGAGACTTGGGAGGATGAACCTCCCTTGCTCACCAATAAACTGAATACATTGGTTCAGCAAAATTTACCTCAAAAGAAACATGATCCTAGTAAATTCTTAATACCCTGTACCATAGGCACCATGACCTTTGAAAAAGCTCTGTGTGACCTGGGGTCAGGGATAAACATGATGCCACTCTCTGTAATGGAGAAACTGAGAATCTATGAGGTACAGGCTGCCAAATTCTCATTGGAGATGGCAGATAAATCTATGAAAAAGTCGTATGGACTAGTAGAGGACGTGTTGGTGAAGGTTGAAGGCCTTTACTTCCCTGTTGATTTCATAATCCTAGACACTAGGAGGGATGAGGATGAATCCATCATCCTTGGAAGACCCTTCCTAGCCACAGCAAGAGCTGTGATTGATGTTGACAGAGGAGAGTTGATCCTTCATGAGAATGAAGAATGCCTTGTAGTAAAGACTCAAGGTTCTCCATCTGTAACTATGGAGAGTAAGCATGAAGAGCTTTTCCCAATACAGAGTCAAACCGAGCCCCCACATTCAAACTCTAAGTTTGGTGTATGGAGGCCACAGCCAAACTCTAAGTTTGGTGTTGAGAGATCTCAACCATACTCTGATCATATGTGAGGCTCTCTGAGAGCTCACTGTCAAGCTATTGACATTAAAGAAGCACTTATTGGGAGGCAACCCAATTTTATTTTAATTTTATCTATATTATTTTGTTTTTTTTAGGTTGATGATCATGTGAAGTCACAAAGACAATTAAAAAAATAAAGAAAAAATCAAAAATAGCATTGAAAATAGCATACCCTAGAGGAAGGACTTACTGGCGTTTAAACGCCAATAAGGGTAGCAAAATGGGCGTTTAAACGCCCAATCTGGCACCTTTCTGGGTGTTTAAACGCCAGAATAGGGCACCAGCCTGGTGTTTAAACGACAAAACAGGACAACAAACTGGCGTTTAGACGCCAGAACAGGAAGGAAACCTGGCGTTTAAATGCCAGAACAGGGCAGCAAGCTGGCGTTTAAATGCCAAAATTGCACTCTAAGGCGTTGTGAATGCCCAATTGGAGCAGGGATGAAGAATTCCTTGACCACTCAGGATCTGTGGACCCCACAGGATCCCCACCAACCTCAACTCGCTCTCTCTCCTCTTTACACCTTTCTACAACACTCTTCCCCAAATACCCTTCACCCCTTCATTTTCACACATCACAAATACCTTCATCCCCTCTTGGTTGAACCCAATACACCCTCCATCTCCTCCATTTTCTTCTTCTTCTACATCTTTCCTTCTTCTTTTGCTCGAGGATGAGCAAAACTTTTAAGTCTGGTGTGGTAAAAGCATTGCTTTTTGTTTTTCCATAACCATTTATGGCACCTAAGGCCGGAGAAAGCTCTAGAAAGAGGAAAGGGAAGACAAAAGCTTCCACCTCCGAGTCATGGGAGATGGAGAGATTCATCTCAAGGGTCCATAGCTCAGTATTAGAGCATTTAACTGCATATCAAGAGAGCTGATGAGCGGATAATTTATACGCTTTTTGACATTATTTTTAGTATATTTTTAGTATGTTTTAGTTAGTTTTGTTATATTTTTATTAGTTTTTATTTAAAATTCACTTTTCTAGACTTTACTATGAGTTTGTGTGTTTTTCTGTGATTTCAGGTATTTTCTGGCTGAAATTGAGGGACCTGAGCAAAAATCTGATTCAGAGGCTGAAAGGAACTGCAGATGCTGTTGGATTTTGACCTCCCTGCACTCGAAGTGGCTTTTCTAGAGCTACAGAGGCCCAATTTGCGCGCTCTGAATTGCGTTGGAAAGTAGACATCTTGGGCTTTCCAGAAATATATAATAGTTCATAGTTTGCCCGAGATTTGATGGCCCAAACCAGCGTTTCAAATCAGCTCAAGACTGCTCAGCGTTTAACACCGGAACTGGCATAGAAGTGGGAGTTAAACGCCTAAACTGGCACAAAAGCTGGCGTTTAACTCGAAGAAAAGTCTCTACACATGGAAGCTTCAATGCTCTGCCCAAGCACACACCAAGTGGGCCCAGAAGTGGATTTTTACGTCATTTACTCATTTTTGTAAACCCTAAGCTACTAGTTCTCTATAAATAGGACCTTTTGCTATTGTATTTTCATCGGGGTAGCTATCTTCGAGTAGTCTTATGCTATCTTAGGTCATGGGGTTGGCCTCACGGCCATGCCTAGACCTTGTTCTTATGTATTTTCAACGGTGGAGTTTCTACACACCATAGATTAAGGTGTGGAGCTCTGCTGTACCTCGAGTATTAATGCAATTACTATTGTTCTTCTATTCAATTCAGCTTATTCTTGTTCTAAGATATCACTTGTTCCTCAACTTGATGAATGTGATGATCCGTGACACTCATCATCATTCTCACCTATGAACGTGTGCCTGACAACCACCTTCGTTCTACCTTAGATTCTAGCTTATACCATGAAGATTCTGATTAAGGAATAGAACGGAGGTGGTTGTTAGGCACACGTTCATAGGTGAGAATGATGATGAGTGTCACGGATCATCACATTCATCAAGTTGAGGAACAAGTGATATCTTGGAATAGAAGCAAGCGTGATTGAATGAAAAACAGTAGTAATTGCATTAATCCATCAAGACACAGCAGAGCTCCTCTCACCCCCAACCATGGGGTTTAGAGACTCATGTCGTAGAAGGTACAATGGCAGCTTGTTCTTCCTCTTGAAGATCTTATGGAGTGCTTGAGCTCCTCAATGTCTCTTTCTTGCCTTTGTTGCTCCTCTCTCATGACTCTTTGGTCTTCTCTAATTTCATGGAGGAGGATGGAATGTTCTTGGTGTTCCACCCTTAGTTGTCTCATGTTGGAACTTAATTCTCCTAGGTAGGTGTTAATTTTCTCCCAATATTTTTGTGGAGGAAAATGCATCCCTTGAGGCATCTCAGGGATTTCATGATGAGAAATTTCCTCATGCTCATGTCCATGAGTGAGATCTCTTGTTTGCTCCAACATTTTCTTAGTGATATCCAAGAAGACTTGGTCCAACCTTTGATCAAAGTTGACCTTTTTTGAGTTTGAAAGGGACCTCGGGGGTCACCTTCTTCTTGGCCACAACTTCATAGAAGTGGTCTTGATGCACCCTTGAGACGAATGTCTCCATCTCCCATGACTCGGAGGTGGAAGCTTTTGCCTTCCCTTTCCTCTTTCTAGAGGTTTCTTTGGCCTTAGATGCCATAAATGGTTATGAAAAAATGAAAAGCAACGCTTTTACCACACCAAACTTAGAAGGTTTTCTCGTCCTCGAGCAAAAGAAGAAAGAAGAGTGTAGAAGAAGAGGAAAAAGAAGAGATAGAGGGGGGCTTTGTGTTTCAGCGAAGGGGGAGAAGTAGTGTTTAGGTTGTGTGAAAATGAGGTGGTGAAGATGGGTTTACATAGGGGTGGAGAGGGGGGTTTGGTTCGGCCATTATGGGTGGGTTTGGGAGGGAAAGTGGTTTGAATTTAAATGGTGAGGTAGGTTGGCTTTTATGAAGGATGGATGTGAGTGGTGAAGAGAATGGTGGGATTTGATAGGTGAGGGGTTTTTGGGAAAGAGGTATTGAGGTGATTGGTGAATGGGTGAAGAAGAGAGAGAGTGGTGGGGTAGGTGGGGATCATGTGGGGTCCACAGATCCTGAGGTGTCAAGGATAACTCATCCTTGCACCAAGTGGCGTGCAAAAACGCCCCTTCTACCAATCCTGGCGTTAAACGCCGGACTGCTACCCTTTTTTGGCGTTTAACGCCAGCTTCTTGCCCATTCCTGGCGTTAAACGCCAGTCTGGTGCCCCTTTCTGGCGTTAAACGCCCAGAGTGGTGCCAGACTGGGTGTTAAACGACCATTTTACTGTCTTCACTGGCGTTTAAATGCCAGCAAGTTTTCCTCCAGGGTGTGCTGTTTTTCTTTCTATTTTTCATTCTATTTTTGCTTTTTCAATTGATTTTGTGACTTCACATGATCATCAACCTACAGAAAACATAAAATAACAAAAGGAAAATGGATAAATATAACATTGGGTTGCTTCCCAACAAGCGCTTCTTTAATGTCAGTAGCTTGACAGTGGGCCCTCATGGAGCCTCACAGATGTTCAGAGCAATGTTGGAACCTCCCAACACCAAACTTAGAGTTTGAATGTGGGGGTTCAACACCAAACTTAGAATTTGGTTGTGGCCTCCCAACACCAAACTTAGAGTTTGACTGTGGGGGCTCTGTTTGACTCTATTTTGAGAGAAGCTCTTCATGCTTCCTCTCCATGGTTACAGAGGGATATCCTTGAGCCTTAAACACAAAGGATTCTTCATTCACTTGAATGATCAATTCTCCTCTGTCAACATCAATCACAGCCTTTGCTGTGGCTAGGAAGGGTCTGCCAAGGATGATGGATTCATCCATGCACTTCCCAGTCTCTAGGACTATAAAATCAGTAGGGATGTAATGGTCTTCAATTTTTACCAGAACATCCTCTACAAGTCCATAAGCTTGTTTTCTTGAATTGTCTGCCATCTCTAGTGAGATTCTTGCAGCTTGTACCTCAAAGATCCCTAGGTTCTCCATTACGGAGAGAGGCATGAGGTTTATGCTTGACCCTAGGTCACACAGAGCCTTCTTGAAGGTCATGGTGCCTACTGTACAAGGTATTGAGAACTTCCAAGGGTCCTGTCTCTTTTGAGGTAATCTTTGCCTAGTCAAGTCATCCAATTCTTTGGTGAGCAAAGGGGGTTCGTCCTCCTAAGTCTCATTACCAAATAACTTGTCATTTAGCTTCATGATTGCTCCAAGGTACTTAGCAACTTGCTCTTCAGTGACATCTTCGTCCTCTTTAGAGGAAGAATACTCATTAGAGCTCATGAATGGCAGAAGTAAATCCAATGGAATCTCTATGGTCTCAGTGTGAGCCTCTGATTCCCATGGTTCCTCATTAGGGAACTCATTGGAGGCCAGTGGACGTCCATTGAGGTCTTCCTCAGTGGCGATCACTGCCTCTTCCTCCTCTCCAATTTTGGCCATGTTGATGGCCTTACACTCTGCTTTTGGATTCTCTTCTATATTGCTTGGAAGAGTACTAGGAGGGAGTTCAGTAACTTTTTTACTCAGCTGACCCACTTGTCCCTCCAAGTTTCTAATATAGGACCTTGTTTCAGTCATGAAACTTTGAGTGGTTTTGATTAGATTAGAGACCATGGTTGCTAAGTCATAGTGTCTCTGCTTAGAATTCTCTGTCTATTGCTGAGAAAATGATGGAAAAGGCTTGCCATTGCTAAACCTGTTTCTTCCACCATTATTGTTGTTGAAACCTTGTTGAGGTCTCTGTTGATCATTCCATGAGATATTTGGATGATTTCTCCATGAAGGATTATAGGTGTTTCCATTGGGTTCTCCCATGTAATTCACCTCTTTCATTGATGGGTTCTCAGGATCATAAGCTTCTTCTTCAGATGATGCGTCCTTAGTACTGCCTGGTGCAGCTTGCATTCCAGACAGACTTTGAGAAATCATATTGACTTGTTGAGTCAATATTTTGTTCTGAGCCAATATGGCATTCAGAGTATCAATCTCAAGAACTCCTTTCTTCTGATTCGTCCCATTGTTCACAGGATTCCTTTCAGAAGTGTACATGAATTGATTATTTGCAACCATTTCAATGAGTTCTTGAGCTTCTGTAGGCGTCTTCTTCAGATGAAGAGATCCTCCAGCAGAGCTGTCCAATGACATCTTGGACAGTTCAGATAGACCATCATAGAAGATACCTATGATGCTCCATTCAGAAAGCATGTCAGAAGGACACTTTTTGATCAATTGTTTGTATCTTTCCCAAGCTTCATAGAGGGATTCACCTTCCTTCTGTCTGAAGGTTTGGACTTCCACTCTAAGCTTACTCAATTTTTGAGGTGGAAAGAACTTTGCCAAGAAGGCATTGACTAGCTTTTCCCAAGAGTTCAGGCTTTCTTTAGGTTGTGAGTCCAACCATATCCTAGCTCTATCTCTTACAGCAAAAGGGAATAGCATAAGTCTGTAGACCTCAGGGTCAACCCCATTGGTCTTGATAGTGTCACAAATTTGCAAGAATTCAGCTAAAAACTGATGAGGATCTTCCAATGGAAGTCCATGAAACTTGCAATTCTGTTGCATTAGGGAAACTAATTGAGGCTTAAGCTCAAAGTTGTTTGCTCTAATGGTAGGGATAGAGATGCTTCTCCCATAGAAGTCGGGAGTAGGTGCAGTAAAGTCACCCAGCACCTTCCTTGCATTGTTGGCATTGTTGTTGTTTTTGGCTGCCATGTCTTCTTCTTGCTTGAAGATTTCTGTTAGGTCCTCTACAGAGAGTAGTGCTTTCGCTTCAAGGTCCTTTCAGGTTCAAGGTCAGCCTCAACAAGAATGCCTTTGTCTTTGTTCCTGCTCATATGAAAGAGAAAAGAACAAGAAAGTATGGAATCCTCTATGTCACAGGATAGAGATTCTTTGAGGTGTCAGAGGAAAAGAAGAATAGAAGGAGGAGGTAGAAGAATTCGAACTTATCAAGAGGGATAGAGTTCGAATTGTGCATTGAGGAGGAGTGTTAGTCCATAAATAGAAGGATGTGAGAAGAGGGGAAGAATTTTCGAAAATAAAGTAGAAGATTTTAAAATAATTAGAAGAAATTTTGAAAATTTGATGAATGATTTTCAAAAATTAAAGTTGGGAAAGAAATAAAGTGATTTTGAAAAAGATTTTGAAATTAGAAATCAAAAAGATATGATTGAAAAATTAATTTTGAAAAAGATGTGATTAAGAAGATATGATTGAAAAACAATTTAAAAAAAGATTTGATTTTTAAAATTAATGACTTGGCTAACAAGAAATTTAAAAAGATATGATTCAGACATTAAACCTTTTTCAACAGAAAAGGCAACATACTTGAAAGTTTTGAATCAAATCATTAATTGTTAGCAAGTATTTTTGACAAATGAAAGAAATTGATTTTGAAAATATATGATTAAAAAGATATGATTTGAAAAAGATTTGATTTTGAAAAATTATGAAAACTTGAAAAAAATTTGAATTAAAAACAAAATCTTCCCTCTTGTGCCATCCTGGCGTTAAACGCCCAGAATGGTATCCATTCTGGCGTTTAACGCCCAGAATGCTACCCTTTTGGGAGTTAACCTGGCTGGCGTTTAAACGCCAGTTTTCCTTCTTCACTGGGCGTTTTGAACGCCCAGCTTTTTCTGTGTAATTCCTCTGCTGTATGTTCTGAATCTTCAATTCTCTGTATTATTGACTTGAAAAGACACAAATTAAGAATTTTTTTGAATTTTTAATGATGAG